>NC_041390.1:575291022-575300255 GCF_002162155.2 Triticum dicoccoides
CCCTTGGCCCTCCTATATATAGTGGGGGAAGGAGGGCTTTTTGATCCACGCCTTTGGTTGCCTCCTTCTCCCTCTCCAACACCTCCTCCTCCATAGCGCTTGGCGAAGCCCTGACGGAGTACTGCAGCTCCATCACCACCACGCCGTCGTGCTGCTGCTGGAGCCATCTTCCTCAACCTCTCCTTCCCTCTTGCTGGATCAAGAAGAAGGAGACGTTACGCTGACCGTACGTGTGTTGAACGCGGAGGTGCCGTCCGTTCGGCGCTAGGATCTTCGGTGATTTGGATCATGTCATGTACGACTACCTCATCCCCGTTCTTTGAATGCTTCTGCTCGCGATCTACAAAGGTATGTAGATGCATCCAATCACTCGTTGCTAGATGAACTCATAGATGGATCTTGGTGAAACCGTAGGAAATTTTTTGTTTTCTGCAACGTTCCCCAACAGTTTTCGGCCTGGTCGTGACTAGACTTGTCACGTCCGAATAGGTAGCCGCCATTGCGCATCGAGGCACGTCCTCGCGATCCGTAGATTGATCTAGTATGTTCTGCTCTACTATCCAGGTCCCGCCGAGGGTCGTATGTATGATCCCGAGCTGTTCTATCTCTGTTTTTTCTTTGGGTTGAGGCGGGCTGCTATTCGGCTTGAGCTGCCACTTTATCCCGACTGCATGGTGGTCGGTTAACCGCATTGTCCTGACCGCATGGTACAGGTTCCGGCGCCTCCTCATCGAACTGAGGTAGCAATCTGCGCTTCGGGTAACCCTTGGTTGTGCACTTGAGGCCGTATTCGTCGGCTATTAGGATGTCTGTCCATCTATCGTTGAGCAGATCTTGGTCAACTTGGAGCCGTTGCTGCTTCTTTTTCAGGCTCCTTGCAGTGGCCAATAGCCGGCGTTTAAAGCGCTCCTGCTCGAGAGGTTCCTCAGGCAAGATGAAATCCTCGTTGCTGAGGCTCTCCTCATCCTCGGAGAGCGGAAGATACTTACTATCCTTCGAGTCTTCGTGTATGACCTGTTCATCAGGGCTATCATGCCCGTCTCCTGTTCATCCTGTTCAGACGTTGCCTCAACAGGGTCTTCGTTGTCTCCGGCATCTTCCGGGGTGTTGTTTTCTCCGGTGCCGGCATTGCTGTCTTTTGCACGACATGACTTAGAGCGGCGCCGCTGACGCCGGCGTCTAGGCTGTGTCTCAGGAGGTTTATCCTCGACTGGATCTTCTTTGCCATCATCGTTAGTTTCTTTAGGTGTATCCACCGTGTATACGTCGTATGAAGAAGTGACCGTCCAACATCCAGTAAACTGCGGGTTTTGGCCCTGCTCCTCATCGGCATCGTCGTCTATACCGTCGAGGTCTTCGGAGCCGTAATCGAGCATGTCGGTTAAGTCTTCGATAGTGGCTATGGAGTGGGTGGCGGGTGGGAAGCAAAATTCTCCATCATCAGCCCCTAGTTCGAACCGGATATAGTTCGGCTGTAAGTCCTCCGCCAAGGACATGTTCTTTAATGAGTTTAGCATGTCGCCCAAGGGCGAGTGCTGGAAGATGTCTGCGGCGCTAAATTTGAAGATCGATAAACAATCAAGTTCGGCATCCGCGGGCTCACATGGTTCGGAACTTATGACCGGAGATGAGTCCGGAGTTTCGGTGGCACAGGTGTCGTGTGAGATCAAGTCTATGCGCGGCTTCAACGTCGGGGTATCTGTGGCCTCCGTGGAGGGGTTGAGCTTCTCGTCCTTGGATGGCGCTGTCTGCTCCGGATCTAAGGCCAGAGTGATTATAGGAGCTATCTCCTGGATGCGGTCCGATGGCAGATTTAGGTCATGTCCATCGGGGAGACTGGTAGTGGTTTCCGCGGTATCAAATCCGACGAAGATCAAGTCTCCACGGATGTCCGCAACGTAGTTCAAGCTCCCAAATCTGACCTGGTGGCCAGGGGCGTAGCTATCGATCTGCTCCAGATGGCCAAGCGAGTTGGCCCGCAGTGCGAAGCCGTCGAACACGAAGATCTGTCCGGGTAGGAAGGTCTCACCTTGGACAGCATCATTGTGGACGATTGAAGGGGCTATCAAACCTTTTGGGGACGGCACAGTGGAACTCTCAATGAAAGCACCAATGTCGGTGTCAAAACCGGCGGATCCCGGGTAGAGGGTCCCGAACTGTGCGTCTAAGGTCGATGGTAACAGGAGACAGGGGACACGATGTTTACCCAGGTTCGGGCCCTCTCTATGGAGGTAATACCCCACGTCCCGCTTGATTGATCTTGATGAATATGAGTATTACAAGAGTTGATCTACCACGAGATCGTAATGGCTAAACCCTAGAGGTCTAGCCTGTATGACTATGATAATGAATATATCTCTCCCCTTCGGACTAAGTCCTCCGGTTTATATAGACACCGGGAGGATCTAGGGTTACACAAGGTCGGTTACAAAGAAAGGAATCTACATATTTGGTCGCCAAGCTTGCCTTCCACGCCAAGGAGAGTCCCATCCGGACAAGGGTGTAGTCTTCGATCTTCGTGTTCTTCACAGCCCATCAGCCCGGCCCATGGCTAACAGGCCAGACGCCCGAGGACCCCTTAGTCCAGGACTCCCCCAGCGCCTTCACAGGGTCTTCTTGGAAGGCACGGATGGCTCCCAGGTCACCAAACGATGGCATGGCTCCTCCACCGGACGCGACCCCGAGGCCACCTCCATCCCGGCCCGGATGACCGACGCCTCCGACTCCTCGGTGAGGCCGAGCCCCGAGACCACCGGCCGCTCGTCTGGTATCAATCCAGTAGGAGGTTGCGCGCGCGTCCCCTAGTACCTGCACAAAGCAAATAACTCCTCGCAACCAACGGATAAGGGGTTGTCAATCCCTTCGCGGTCACTTACGAGAATGAGATCTGATAGATATGATAAGATAATATTTTTGGTATTTTTGTGATAAAGATGCAAAGTAAAATAAAGGCAAAGTAAAAAGCAAAGGAAATAACTAAGTATTGGAAGATTAATATGATGAAGATAGACCCAGGGGCCATAGGTTTCACTAGTGGCTTCTCTCAAGAGCATAAGTATTTTACGGTGGGTGAACGAATTATTGTTGAGCAATTGACAGAATTGAGCATAGTTATGAGAATATCTAGGTATGATCATGTATATAGGCATCACGTCCGAGACAAGTAGACCGACTCTTGCCTGCATCTACTACTATTACTCCACACATCGACCGCTATCCAGCATGCATCTAGAGTATTAAGTTCAAGAGAACAGAGTAACGCTTTAAGCAAGATGACATGATGTAGAGGGATAAACTCATGCAATATGATGAAAACCCCATCTTGTTATCCTCGATGGCAACAATACAATACGTGCCTTGCTGCCCCTACTATCACTGGGAACGGACACCGCAAGATTGAACCCAAAGCTAAGCACTTCTCCCATTGCAAGAAAGATCAATCTAGTAGGCCAAACCAAACTGATAATTCTAAGAGACTTGCAAAGATAACCAATCATACATAAAAGAATTCAGAGAAGATTCAAATATTGTTCATAGATAAACTTGATCATAAACCCACAATTCATCGGTCTCAACAAACACACCGCAAAAGAAGATTACATCGAATAGATCTCCACGAGAGATGGGGAGAACATTGTATTGAGATCCAAAAAGAGAGAAGAAGCCATCTAGCTAATAACTATGGACCCAAAGGTCTGAGGTAAACTACTCACACTTCATCGAAGAGGCTATGGTGTTGATGTAGAAGCCCTCCGTGATGGATACCCCCTCCGACGGAGCTCCGGAACAGGCCCCAAGATGGGATCTCGTGGATACATGAAGTTACGGCGGTGGAATTAGGGTTTTGGCTCCGTATCTAATCATTTGGGGGTACGTAGGTATATATAGGAGAAAGGAGTACGTCGGTGGAGCAACAGGGGGCCCACGAGGGTGGAGGGGCGCCTGGGGGGTAGGCGCGCCCCCTACCTTGTGGCCTCCTCCTTTGTTTCTTGACGTAGGGTCCAAGTCTCCTGGATCATGTTCGGTGAGAAAATCACATTCCCGAAGGTTTTGTTCCGTTTGATATTCCTTTTCTTCGAAACCCTAAAATAGGCAAAAAACAACAATTCTGGGCTGGGCCTCCGGTTAATAGGTTAGTCCCAAAAATAATATAAAAGTGGAAAATAAAGCCCAATAATGTCCAAAACAGTAGATAATATAGCATGGAGCAATCAAAAATTATAGATACGTTGGAGACGTATCACCATCCGCCTTAGACGCACAGTTCGGGACCCCCTACCCGAGATCCGCCGGTTTTGACACCGACAAAGAGTCCATCCAAGGACAAGGACCATCACGCACCAGAGCATTATTTTGAGGACGTCTTAGAGGCCGCCCACTTGATAAAGGGTCAATGCTCAAAAGTCATAATATTCGAGTGAGGTGTATGGTAATTGTAAAAGACAATTTTATATTTAGTCTATTTTTATGTTTTGTTCGAAAGCTTTTGTTCCTCCTGTGCGGCCGTTTTTATACAATCTGAAAGTTTTCCACTCGTCGGCTTCAGCTCCCTCGTAGGAAGTACGGGGGTGTTCGAAAAAGCATTTGATCACTCTTGACCCAACGTCTTGGTCCATGAAGGAGGTGACAACGCAGTGAACCAGGCAATCAGACTAGAGGGTGTTAACACTTTCATTTAGCCGTAGGAATTTTATGGTGGGTCTACGATATAGCCCCTGGTATATATGCGGCTTATTTTTAGTAAGATGCGTTGAAAAAATGATCTGAAAAAGATCCTTCGTATGACACGGAGAGAATCGCTAAAGATTCTGATAAGTCGTCGAGTGGTTGACTAGCTCTCGCCGCATCATGACAGTTAGTTTTCGGCTTTCTCTACTGAGGTGCTTGACCAGATGAACAGGAAGCACAATCGCATTAGTTCTCCCTTTACTACCCTTGCCGATAGAGCGGAACATAGGGTAGCAAGCACATGAGTCGGGCAACCCAACTATTGACCCAAGACATGATTCGGAGCTGATGTATATAAGGCCAAACTCGCGACGCTGAAGTACGCTTTAAAGCTGTTCGGACTTGCCGGCAACTCATTTGATCCCATACCGAGCCCCTGGCGGTTTATGCCGAGGTGTTTGTGTAAAACAACCACAGGAGCAAAAATTCGGATCGATTAGGAAAAAGTCAATACTGGACACTGGCTACTTTTACTAGGAGCTGACTGATATGCCAAATATTATATAGATAGCAAAGCCGCGACTCTAGCTATTTGACATGCCAGGGGTCGAAGGCAGAGGAAAAAGGCACTTTATAGGCTCGGAATAGAGAGCGCGGTCTACAAAAGGTTATTTTGGACCTCCTGTCGCACGTCTGCGCCGCCTGTCCTCAGTTAAGGGATTCCTTGACAGGAATAACCCTTGGGTGATTGTACGAACCTGAACTCTGGTAGAGTCCTCAGGGTGACCGGCCCATGAGCTACCTGTAGAGGGAAAAAGGAAAAGGGCAGTTAGAAAAGTAGAGTTATAGGGGTTTGCAGGCCCACCCTCATTGTGCTTCCGCCGATGCCCTGGGTATTTCAAGTGCATAATTATGTATGCGTGGTACCCACTTCGAAGGCATATTAGGCGAATGACAGAAGCCGAATTGCTAGTCCAATATGAACATTGATCGGTCGTGTTGAATGGAGACCGGCGGCATGATGGCCGACATGGTATGCAGCGTGACAGGGCCACTGCGTAGTTCGGCTGAGGTAGCCGTAGTATGATCTCCTGTACGGAGGGAGTGTTCCATGCATTCACCACTAGGGGTGTGTGTCACGTATACCATGTTTACTGTTTTTGCGTCAGGGAAAACTGCTTCTGACCCTCGTTGTTCGGTTGGTGAGCCTGTTCGTCATCGCTATCACCGGGCGGCCTCTTCCCCTTGTGTTCGGCATTTAACTTGCCGGCCTGTTTCAAGACCCAAAAGCTTCTGTTGGTGTGATTAGCTGGTTTATTGGGGTGGCCATGGATCTCGCAGAGCCTATTCAATATTTTGTCTAAATTGGATGGTCCTTCTTTGTTTGCCGTAAATGGCTTTTTCCATTGGTCGGGTTTGGGGCCGCTGAATCCAGCGTTGACCGCTATGTCCTGTGTGCCCTCATTATTATTGCGACGTTTGTTTTATTGCGTCGTGGCTTTCCATTACCATCCCGCACTTCGGAGGTGCCCGGATCGCTGGCGCTATTGCTTCTACAGGCGAGCCAGCTGTCTTCTCCCGCGCAAAAGCGGGTCATCGGAGCGGTAAGGGCTGACATAGACTTTGATTTTTCCTGACCGAGGTGGCGGGAAAGCCACTCGTCCCGGACGCTGTGTGTGAAGGCCGCGAGGGCTTTCGTGTCCAGACAGTCAACAATTTGGTTCTTTTAACTAAAAACCTAGTCCAGAGCTTTCTGGCGGACTCTCCGGGCTGCTGGACAATGTGACTTAGGTCATCGGCATCCGGTGGCCGGACATATGTACCTTAAAAGTTATCGCAGAAGGCATCTTCCAACTCCTCCCAGCTGCCAATTGAGTTTTCAAGCAGACTGTTTAACCAGTGCCGAACTGGTCCTTTGAGTTTTAACGAGAGGTATTTGATGGCATGAAGGTCGTCTCCGCGGCCATGTGGATATGGAGAAGGAAATCCTCAATCCACATCGTGGGATCTGTTGTTCCGTCGTATGATTCAATATTCATGGGTTTAAACCCTTCTAGGAATTCATGCTCCATTACTTCGTCAGTGAAGCAGAGTGGGTGTGCGGCGCCTTTATATTGGGCTACGTCACGACGTAGCTTAGATGGAGTCTGTCTACGGTTTTTGGCCTGGTCGTGACTAGACTTGTCATGTCCGAATAGATAGCCGCCATTGCGCGTCGAGGCACGTCCTCACGATCCATAGATCGATCTGGTATGTTCTGCTCTACTGTCCAGGTCCCACCGAGGGTCGTATGTATGATCCCGAGCTGTTTTATCTCTGTTTTTTCTTTGGGTTGAGGCGGGCTGCTGTTTGGCTTGAGCTACCGCTTTATCTCGACCGCATGGTGGTGGGTTAACCGCATTGTCCTGACCGCGTGGTACAGGTTCCGGCGCCTCCTCATCGAACTGAGGTAGCAATCTGCGCTTTGGGTAACCCTTGGTTGTGCACTTGAGGCCGCACTCGTCGGCTATTAGGATGTCTGTCCATCTATCGTTGAGCAGGTCTTGGTCAGCTTGGAGCTGTTGCTGCTTCTTTTTCAGGCTCCTTGCAGTGGCCAATAGCCGGCATTTAAAGCGCTCCTGCTCGAGAGGTTCCTCAGGCACGATGAAATCCTCGTCGCTGAGGCTCTCCCGGAAGATAATTATTGTCCTCCGAGTCTTTGTGTATGGCCTGTTCATCAGGGCTATCATGCCCGTCTTCCCGTTCATCCTGTTCGGACGTTGCCTCAACAGGGTCTTCGTTGTCTCCGGCATCTTCCGGGGTGTTGTTTTCTCCGGTGCCGACATTGTTGTCTTTTGCACGACGTGACTTAGAGCGGCGCCGCTGACGCCGGCGTCTAGGCTGTGTCTCAGGAGGTTTATCCTCGACTGGATCTTCTTTGTCATCATCGTTAGTTTCTTTAGGTGTATCCACCGTGTATACGTCGTATGAAGAAGTGACCGTCCAACGTCCGGTAAACTGCGGGTTTTGGCCCTGCTCCTCATCGGCATTGTCGGCTATACCGTCGAGGTCTTCGGAGCCGTAATCGAGCATGTCGGTTAAGTCTTCGACAGTGGCTATGGAGTGGGTGGCGGGTGGGAAGCAAAATTCTCCATCATCAGCCCCTAGTTCGAACCGGATATAGTTCGGCTGTAAGTCCTCCGCCAAGGACACGTTCTTTAATGAGTTTAGCATGTCGCCCAAGGGCGAGTGCTGGAAGATGTCTGCAGCGCTAAATTTGAAGATCGATAAACGATCAAGTTCGGCGTCCGCGGGCTCACATGGTTCGAAACTTATGACCGGAGATGAGTCCGGAGTTCCGGTGGCACAGGTGTCGTGTGAGATCAAGTCTATGCGCGGCTCCAACGCCGGGGAATCTGTGGCCTCCGTGGCGGGGTTGAGCTTCTCGTCCTTGGATGGCGCTGTCTGCTTCGGATCTAAGGCCAGAGTGATTACAGGAGCTATCTCCTGGATGCGGTCCGATGGCAGATTTAGGTCATGTCCATTGGGGAGACTGGGAGTGGTTTCCGCGGTATCAAATCCGACGAAGATCAAGTCTCCACGGATGTCCGCAACGTAGTTCAAGGTCCCAAATCTGACCTGGTGGCCAGGGGCGTAGCTATCGATCTGCTCCAGATGGCCAAGCGAGTTGGCCCGCAGTGCGAAGCCGCCGAACACGAAGATCTGTCCGGGTAGGAAGGTCTCACCTTGGACAGCATCATTATGGACGATTGAAGGGGCCATCAAACCTTTTGGGGACGGCACAGTGGAACTCTCAATGAAAGCACCAATGTCGGTGTCAAAACCGGCGGATCCCGGGTAGGGGGTCCCGAACTGTGCGTCTAAGGTCGATGATAACAGGAGACAGGGGACACGATGTTTACCCAGATTCGGGCCCTCTCTATGGAGGTAATACCCTACGTCCCGCTTGATTGATCTTGATGAATATGAGTATTACAAGAGTTGATCTACCACGAGATCGTAATGGCTAAACCCTAGAGGTCTAGCCTGTATGACTATGATAATGAATATATCTCTCCCCTCCGGACTAAGTCCTCCGGTTTATATAGACACCGGGAGGATCTAGGGTTACACAAGGTCGGTTACAAAGAAATGAATCTACATATTTGGTCGCCAAGCTTGCCTTCCACGCCAAGGAGAGTCCCATCCGGACACGGATGTAGTCTTCGGTCTTCGTGTTCTTCACAGCCCATCAGCCCGGCCCATGGCTAACAGGCCGGACGCCCGAGGACCCCTTAGTCCAGGACTCCCTCAGCGCCTTCAGAGGGTCTTCTTGGAAGGCGCAGATGGCTCCTAGGTCACCAGACAACGGCATGGCTCCTACACCGGACGCGACCCCGAGGCCACCTCCATCCCGGCCCGGATGCCCGACGCCTCCGACTCCTCGGAGAGGCCGAGCCCCGAGACCACCGGCCGCTCGTCGCGCGGGCGGGAGGAGGATGAGAGCGACTACGGGCTGACAACCATGTCGCAGTCCGCACGAAGGGAGAGCGAGGGGGTGGCCGCCGAAGCCAGGACAGTGGACA
>NC_041390.1:575300371-575374980 GCF_002162155.2 Triticum dicoccoides
GGTGTCGTGGACGCCGGGGCCGGAGCGGCACACGGCGGAAGGGGGGACGGTAACGAAGAGTGAACACAGGAGGTGCTTCGCTATTCTTCAAAACACAAAAGGGTACAGATGTCGTGATAGAGTTGCCGATCAGGTCCTCGTCTCACGCCACGATCGTCTTCGATGAGACCCACTTCTCATTCTCCACCACCACCAATGAGCGCTCGCCTGACGACAAGGACAACCTCACGTACTCGCTCCCAGCAATCCCTCGCCGGCCCCGTTCGATCCTTCAATCCATCGTTGCAGCAGATAAAAATGCTGCCATGGCAGCCAAAACCCCACTACCAGCTCTGCCCGAAACAGCTGCCATGGCGGCCGAATCACGGCCCACCACCTCTTTGCCCACTGTGGCCTCTGCTTCCTGTTCCGATGACACACCTCCACCCTTTCCGTCACCGGCCGCCCCTACCCAACACCGTGTAATTCCTATGCACACCATGCACCGGTGGCCAGGCTAGCAAGTTCCTTCCAAACAACAATATATCCAAAACAACTCTGTTGTCGTGCTCCGAGATGTTCATTGGCTAACACCGGTGTTCTTGCTGAAAGCTGACTCAACCTTTGTTATGCAGCGACGCAGCGTATTCACGTAGAAGCTTGCTCTGAAGCAAGCATGCATGTGGATGGATTTGCCAAGAGCTGACGTACGTAGTTTGCCATGCACCGTAGTGCTGGCTTCTGCAGCATCGCTCGGCGCGACAGTAAAGCGGAAGACGGTTATGACGTGTAGGACCGCTGAGTCAGTGAGAGAACCTGTAATTCCGGCTTGGATTTTCTTTTCTCAAGTGCGGCAAACAGGTCTAGGATCGGGGTAGGGTTGATATTGACCGGGATTAGAAAGGTTGGGGTATAGATTTCATGGATTCAAGCGTTGAGGTTCGATTCCGACAAACTCTACGAGTTTAAGGTTTAAAACAGACTTTACTCGGGTGTATTTTGACGAAACATTCTCCCCCGGCCCATGGTGAAGGAGGCCACGATCCGCACCACCACGAACGTAGAGAGTCAAATGGGCAATCTCCACCACGAACGGAGAGAGTCAAATGAGCAATCTCCACCACGAACATCCGTGCATGTCTGGTTCACAGGGCCGCCCGATCCGTTTTGTATCTTTTTTTAAGGGCGAATCCGTTTTGTATCTGTATTAACATCAACATGCAATAAAGCTCCCACATTCCCTAAAAAAAAGCTGATAATAATTATCTCATGCCAGGCATGCCGGCGATATGCTAAGCTCAGCTTAATTACAATTATTTCATGCCGTGAATGCCGTATGCTAAACTAATGCCGTGAATGCCGTATCCCTGCGCCCTGCCCGTCTCGTGTCGCCATGCAGGAGTCCTCGCCTATATAACGCGAGCTAGCACCCGTCTCCATGCACAGCATACCATCCGCAACAAGGATATATTGACCTACAGCTAATCGCTTGTACGAGGTAGCCACAGCGGCTTGGGATTCGCATACACACATAGGTAGGCATGGGCACCAGCAACGCGCGATGGCTGATGGTCGTGTCGTGTCTGGCCGTCATGGCCCTGGCGGCCGGAGCGCGCCGGCCGAGCATCGATGACGACGCTGCGCCCGCCCCGGCACCGGCTCCCATCAAGTGGGGAGTAAAGGCGGAGGTCCGCGGGTTCGCGAGGGCGGACGGGACGCGGTTCACGGTGGGCGGCCGGCCGTTCTACCCGAACGGCTTCAACGCCTACTGGCTCATGTACATGGCGTCGAACCCCGCCGACCGGAGCAAGGTGCTCGACGTGCTGGACCAGGCGTCCCGCCTCGGCGCGACGGTCATCAGGACGTGGGCCTTCAGCGATGGCGGCAGCAACCGTCCGCTGCAGACCACCCCCGGCGTGTACAGCGAGGACGTGTTCGTGGTACGTACTACTGTTAGATAGATGGACTCTCGCTAATCTTGTTAACCAACATATAACAACATGTTGTCAAAAAAATATCCGCATGCTCCTTTTTTCGACGGAATAATCACCACAATGTTTAAATTAAGATATTTCCCTCAAAAAATGTTTAAATTAAGATACATATCCGATGTCAGATTTTTACGTCAAAATCTAACGCCTTCAGGTACGTCGGATCTTGATCCAACGCATGGCAAATACCCTCCTGCAGCGTTTTTGTGTCAATCTTTTATACCACATGACAATTTTCACTTTAGAACATGGAAAATCCCTATACAACAACTAACATGGCAATTTTTTTGTTTCTGCATGACAATTGTGGAGCAGAGCGTTTGTTGGGATTTGCCAAAAATCAGATTTTTAGCATTCCCCTAAATTAAATGGTATTGCTAATTAAACAACATTTTTTGTCTCATCATTGATGTCCATTAAATTTTTTCCATTTCATACCTTTGTGGTAAAAAGTTTCCTAACATATAAGATGGACCTGTTTAATTACATGGACATTAGATGTGGATGTAAATTTATCTGATACGAAACTGCACCAATTCATGATGACAAATACTAACATTAAGATGACATGTTTACATGCTGAGAGAAACATCTTCAAAACATCCGTGGTTTGAAAAAATATCTCGAAAAACATATGTAATTAATCTCTTTCATATACTTTCTCTGACGGTATATATGCAGGGACTAGACTTTGTGATCGCCGAAGCGAAGAAGCGAGGGCTCTACTTGATCCTGAGCCTGGTGAACAACTGGGGTGACTTTGGCGGGAAGAGACAGTATGTGCAGTGGGCCAAAGACCAGGGCCACAACCTGGGCTCCGACGATGACTTCTTCAGGGACGCCCTCACCCAGCAGTTCTACAAGGAGCACGTCAAGGTCCGACCGTCCGTCCTTGAAGGCACTCCCCTAAAATAAACTGATCGCGTGCACTGCATGTTCCACTGCCGTGACGTAAACCTCGATCATGATTAGCATCTTGTGTATGCACCGTATGTATATAGGTCGTATCATTTGTGTGTTTTGTGTGTGTGGAACAGAGGGTGCTGACGAGGATCAACAGCTTCACGGGGGTGGCGTACAAGGACGAGCCCACCATCTTTGCATGGGAGCTGATGAACGAGCCCCGCGTGCCGACCGACCCCTCCGGGAAGACCATGCAGGCCTGGGTGGCGCTCATGTCCTCCTACGTCAAGTCCATCGATGACAAGCACATGGTGGAGGTCGGCCTCGAGGGGTTTTACGGCGAATCCACGCCGGAGCGCAAGCGGTTCAACCCTGGCGGAGACTCCGCCGGCACCGACTTCATCGGGAACAACCGCATCCCCACCGTCGACTTCGCCACCATCCACTACTACCCCGATGTGTGGTAAGCAAACGATAGCCACACCCAAATTTCCTCTCAGCTCTGATAACCGATGGATTTGTGTTGACCGTGCGTGTGGCTTGTGTGTGTCAGGCTGCCGGGTTCGACCGGGGAGCAGCAGGTGGAGTTCTGGAAGAAGTGGATGGCATCGCACATCGAGGACACGGCAAAGGCGCTGCGGAAGCCGCTGGTGGTGGCTGAGTTTGGATGGAACTCCGTCGGCAACGCGGTGACGGCGCGGGACGACTACTTCCGCATGGTGTACGACGCCATCTACGCGTCTGCGAAGAGGGGCGGGCCGTGCGCTGGGGGCCTCTTCTGGCAGGTCTTGGCGCCCGGGATGGAGAGCTGGACCGACCGCTACGCCGTCGTGCTTGAGCGCAGCTCCACCACCGCCGCCATCGTCTCCCAGGAGTACGCTAGGATCGGCAGAATCACGCCGTGAGTCTAGCTTGAGTAGATGCATCCACGGGTGCGTTCCGCCTCGCCCGCGCGTTGGGGGAACAGCCTGCAGGAAGCAAGGACCCACGAGTCGTGTTAGGATAGTTGCAATCGTCTAATTAGGTCAAGATTGCTCACAAATAAGGCTAACATATGTAGTGGCATACCTAGGAATGAGGTCCCCATTATAACATATTAATAAAGATTAAAGGTTTTCTAAAAGGACCCATCTCTTTATCTCTTCTCTACTTATATATATTTATGTGGACCGCAATACTTGGCACACGTGTGCCATATAGCTAAAACTACCACACAACTTTTTCCTTTTTAATTACATGCATGATTGCATTAGGAATCACACTCATTTCATGTGCATTTTTTTCTCTAATTACATGCATGTATTCAAGGACAAAAAAGTTGATGTCATCCGAACTCTCCTATTTCTGAAAATTCAAAATGTTTTGTAGCTCAAACCGTCGGCCTAATACAAAACCTTCTCACAAAAAAGATTTGTCACGACGAGATCTTCGAAACTAGATCACATGTTGGTATGTTTCGACGACTTTTTTCGGGTCAGAAGTTACCGCGCCTCGCCTACATAAGTTACCACGCATGTGGTATGCAACTTACCGTGTTATTTTCACACAAGTTACCGAGGTATGTTTTTCAACATCTTTTTTCTCTTCTTGGTCAAAGTTACCGCGGTGTTTATACGTAAGCTATCGGATATGTGCTCTTACCGTGATATTTTCATATAAGTTCTCGGGGATATGTTTTCCAATATTTTTTCTGCTGTTGGTCTAAGTTCCCGTGGTGTTTGTACGTAAACTATCGGGTATGCGGTTAGTATATTACCGTGCTATTTTCACAAAGAGTTACCTGGGGTATGTTTTTCAGCAAAAAAATTCCCTCGATCATAGTTAGTGCGGCGTTTGTACTAAGTTATCGGATATGCGGTTCATATATCACCTTGCTATTTTCACATAAGTTATCGGGGGTATATTTTTCAACAACTTTTCTTCCCTTGGTCATACCGCGATGTTTGTACGTAAGTTATCGAGTATGTGGTTCTTATATTACCATGTTATTTTCACAAAAGTTATTGAGGGTATGTTTTTCAACAACTTTTTTGCTTTCTTCAAAGTTATTGTGGTGTTTATACGAAAGTTATCAGATCTACGGTTTGTATATTGTCGTGTTATTTTTCACATAAGCTACTGGAGGGTATATTTTTTAATAACTTTTTTCCAACCCGCAAAAGTTACCACAATGTTTGTATATAAGTTATAGGGTCTGTGGTCCGTTATTAACATCAATCTAGGTGGAAATTTTTGCAGAAATATAACATGTTCGTCGCTCAGATTGGTTGTGCAGCCATTTGTAAGTGTTATGGAAGCACACAAAATTGATGATGAGTTAAACTAAAGCAAGATGCAGTGAATTTGTACACAAACATGCAGATATTTTTGCTCCATTTTCTTTCTAACAAAGTCTGCGTACAAAGTGCTAAGTACTAGTACTGACTCTCTCTTCAGCTTCAACGAGAAATGAACCAGACTATATCTACAAGCGCTACTACATAGGTTTAGAGACAAACACATTCATGCACTCAGGCCATAGCTGCTGCAGTTCCAGCTTCACGAGAGACGTCTCTACAGGATCACGGAAAAACTAGCGCTAGTTCTACCGACTAAATGAAGTAATAAACTCCGGCATCACCGCTGCTTATGCCCATCATTTTGTGTCCAATTCTATTGATTAACTGAACTCCAGCATCACGAAAGCAACCATGAACAAGCAAACAACTCCGGTGAGTGACGCGGACGGGTCTAGGATCGCAGCCCAGTTGAGCGAGCACAGCATCAGGGACTTCATCCATCAACCAATCGATTTGATCGGCGCTAGTCTACTATCACTATAAAAGAAAGAAAAAGGCAGATCCAAACAATCACATCCATCCATCATCAAAATCTAACGGCCTTTAATTCTTTTGTGTTTAACAATGCAAACCACGGATCAAGCCACAATCATCGATCGCTAATCTGCCCCGCAGTTAAAAAAGAAAGAAAACCGCCCGCATGACCTCCTTATCCTCCCGCACCACCTCCTCCTCCTCCTGCGCCGTTCGCCTCCCGCAGCCGCGCTCACCGCTGCCTCGCACCGCCGGAGCCACGGGAAGCCGCCGCAGGTCGCCGGGAGCCTGCCCCTGCCGCGGGTCGCCGCCTCCCCAGCCGCGGGAGCCCGCCCCCGCCGCGGGTCGTATCTTCCCCAGCCGCCGGAGCTCGCCACCGCCGTGGGTTGCCGCCTCCCTAGCCGCGGGAGCCGCCCCCGCCGCGGGTCGCCGCCTCCCCAGCCGCCGGAGCCGCCCCGCCGCGCCCTTCGTCGCCACTCCGCCGCAGCTTGGGGGCAATATCGCGGGAGGGGTCGTGCCAGCGGGCGCTCCGTGATGGACGCGAGCATGGGCTGTTGTCACCGCCTGCTGCTCTCCTCCGCTGCACCACGAATGCGAGCTAGGGTCTCCGTCGTCGTTCCTCCATGAAGCCGGGAAAGCCAACACCGCCGCAGACGATGTGGGGCTACCCGCCAGCTCTGGTAGCTTCCAACGAGCATGTGCTGATGTGCCTGCTCCGCAACGGTCATGCCCCGCGCTTGCTGACAAGGTAAGGGTGCTTTGGACCGGGGGCTTGCAGTAGTAGATTGGCCAGAACTACATCCATGACTGCTTTGCGAACACAACTGCCATATGTATTCCGATATGAGGCGACATTTGTTTTGTCTATCTGCCTGATGAGAGATTATTTACACTTTTCTCAATTGGGCTTGTGCATGAATTAGTGGATGCACACGATATGCTTCTAGATGTAAGTTTACATATTGAGTTATTCAGTTGTGTTAGGAAATCAAGCTCTAGGAGATGAGTTAGTGGTTGTTTTTGAGCACTTTATGAATTTAGCTACGATTTTATGATGTTGCAAAAGACAATTGAATTTTATGAAAAACATCTCTGGTATTTTGTTCGAATACAAACTAGATGCTTCGTTCTTGCATACCTTAACCCAACAATGTAAATATAAGTGTGAAGTCCTATTCATTTCTCACTATAGGTTGTGGCGCTGTACATAAGTAATTTTGTCTTTCTTCTTTCTTCTTTGTGAGACGATTTGGAGTTAGGGAATTTTTCTACTCCCTCCATCCCATAGCTTGAAAAATAATCTTATATTGTGGGGTGGAGGGAGTATGAACTAAAATTTTAGTATAGAAGTAATGCTGACTAAGCTGGTGAAATCCTTCGTCTGAGATTCTCTGATTGAATCCCATGATTATATCGCCAGACTTTAGGAGATGAGTTTATTTACATACATGCTTTGAGATTATATCTTTGTATTCACCATCAGTGGCTGGAGCACACATTTCCTTTTGTTTATCAATTATATATTTTCTATCCAAATTCAGGATTCTAATCGCGTTCAGGTTTTAAAATAGTTGCTAGGGAGCATGCTTATAATCTTTGTGCAGACCAGCGAATCAACAACACTTGGTAGTTTTGTGTAAAGAGAAATGTAATAAAGAAGCCAGAATTTTCCTGAAGGTTTCTTAGTTTAAGGAAACAACAAAATTAACCAATCTATTACCTAAGGTGAGCATGAAGACACTTTCATACTATGCCTTAGTAGTATGGAATATGTATGTTCCCTTTTTGAAAGTTTTCTTAAACTAATTAGTGCCCCATTAAATTATTCTCAGTTTTTCAGTTTACATGTTTTTATCAAGTCAAGCAGGATGATATCTCTGTTGTTCTCATGACATTTAGGATGCTTGAAACTTTATTACCTTTTGAGCGAAGAGCCGCCTTTGTTTTCAAACACTACCTGGGCAGAAAATCCGTACCAAGCGTTTGTAGAGAAGCATATGGGAGCTAAGATATGAAAAAAGAGACTTTGTTATTTATTTAGTACTGAAATGCATAACATGGATGCTAGAATCTAATTTTTCGTTGTATATAATATGAACAACGTGATTTTTTCCAGGTCATAAATTGCTTGGAAAAATGCAACATCGATGCTAGAATCCTGACGAGACTATGGCCGGTGATGTAGATTATTTTGTATGCTAATGGTGCCGTGGCGGCTGCATGGCGGAGGGTTGCACGCTCGACTTTGACGTCGCCGTCTTCAACAGGGAGAAGATGTCCCTCGCCGGCCATGACAAGGTCCGCAGTCCGCACCTGCACTCCTTTTCGGCTTTTCCCATTCCTTCTTCCTTTCCAGGAATTGGCTGAAGATGTTTTTTTGTTTTGTGTGTGCCTGTGCAGTATATGGTGGCGGGCGGGCGGACCTCTTCGCACTGCTCCTGGAGGCATCAAGGGTGACAAGCCCTCTATAATGATCGAATCGGGCTCCCAGGTTCAGTCCCATCTTCGCTTTGCTCCCTCATTGCGCAGTTTCTCTCATATCTGTCGAGATTTACTATTATGTCTCTCTACTGCTATTTTACTAAATAGTGTTCTTGGAGCATCAAAGCCAACTGCTTTACTGCATTGAAAAGAAAAATAATTTGATATGTTGAGTTTACCTCAATGAAAACAAAAGGAATTTAATATTGTATACGGTGTTACATGTCACAATATGTTTAGTTCCTGTTAGTTCTGTTTATTTGCATCTTCTGCTTTCAGTCCATGGACACATGCAACATATGCAGAACCACAAAGTAGGTGCAATCTGATGTTCCCTTGGTAGAACCTGATTTGAGAAAATAGTACCCAATGTTCGATGCTTTCCACTCTCTTTTGGTCATTATTTTGTGATTCTGTAAATAAAGGGAAATTGTTTTCGGATCCCCCTTCCCGGCACCGCACTCATCATGCAGTTTAATACAACTTTTGATATATCTTGCATGTTTGAAACTATTATATTGTATATGAATATATGAGAACGGATGTTTGGCTCTCGGCCTCCATGGAGGACTTTTTTGAAGAAAAAAAAATCAAAATTCGTTTTTTTTTCAGTTTCAAAAAAATCTGAAAAAAATCATGACCCCTTTGCAGTGTTTCTTTGGAACACTGGATTCCACTACCACGTGCAATCATTTATTAGGTAATATCTGGACCTGTACACACCCAGATTTCGGGGATTTATAATGCGAGTGATTTATTATGTTACTTGAATTGGTGTATGTAATCTGGTTTTGTTGGGGCTTGGTTTTCAGTTATTCCAACAGGTCATGGACTTTCCACGCGCTCAGACAGCAACATTCTTTATCCAACGGGTTAAGTGATTTTATCCATCTGAATATTGTGTTATCATTTGTTTTAATTCAAGTGATATTACGCATGTAGCTTGCTGGGTATATTTTACAATAGTTACCTTTGGAAATTTCTTAGAGATTATAGATGGGACAGAGACAACATTGCAGATACGTTGCAGCTGGGCACCATGATCATTGCCCCCATATCTCCTTTTTATGTTATGAAGATATACATGTAGGTTTCCTTTTTGGCAATTTTTGGAGATCATAAATGATATTAATATTAGAGAAAAGTATTATGGTTGTACTGCAATTTGCAAGGTTTCTTGTGTCTGTGTGTACAAACAGATCAAATCTTATTGAAGTGACTTTGATTAATTTCCTTTTCAAAGTTATTGTTGGGCCAGCTATTGACCTCTATAAAACATTTATTTTCACTTCTCTTTTGCTCCCAGGAAATCTGGTGCAAGCCCCACTACAGTTTTATATAAAGATGTTGGAGGCACCATCGGAAAGAGACAAGTCTGCGGTAAATTTCTCCCTGATACAGTAATAGTGTTATCTGTAGTCTTAGAAAGAAAATCAACATTTACTGTTATCTGAAATGCATGTTTTCTTAGTGTTTTCTAAGCATTTTCTGGTCATCAATTGACTTATCATCCTATCTTTTTGTAAACCATGGAATTTTTAAAGTTCAAAAAAGCATGTACATCAACTATTTCACTTCACAGTGATAGTTGGATGGAGGGCTTGTGACACAGAAAACCTCTTTTGTGGATCTAACAACAAAAATATGTTTCCAGTATTTCTTTGGATATGGAAACATTTTTGGATCGTCACCTAGAAAATAAATTGGCACAAGCTTACTGAGAGTTGCAGGTCAGCGTGCGCTAAAAATATTTAAATTTAAAAGAATCTTTCTGAGATAGTTTGTGGTTCTTATTTTTCTGGTCATGCTTTTTTGAAAATAACTTTTAGTCATGCTTGCTTTTATACTGCTTGTTGAAAATTCAATTTTACTATTAGAAGATGATAAATCAGATTCATACTGGAGTTCACTTTTCTTGAACAGAAAACAGAAGGATCAGGTTGTACCTGATAGAATATATGCCTATAAAATGAAAAAGGATAATAGGTTCCTAAGTACTAGAGCTGTCATACCATTCCAGGAAGTTAATTCTTGATGTCATTCCAGAAAATAGAAGGATCAATACAATGTTCTCGATGATCATTTTATGTGTCCTTTTAGGTAGCAACGCCAAATAGTAGGGCTTCATCTTAGTACTGATCAATAGGAGCATGTTTGAACTATTGCATAGGTAAAAATAATTTCTTCATGACTTCTCTTATGCTCCCAGTGAATCTTGTCCAAACTCCACATCGCTGTCACTGAACAAAGTTGGAGGTGCAATTGAAAGAGACCAGCCAAATTCTTCTTCTGGGTATTAAAAAGAAAACATGGCTAGAGATTTCATGCCATGTCATTCCATTTATGTTCGCTTGTGTCATTATCATATCTGATTACATGATTGACATCTATTTCATAATTAGCATATACTTCGAGACATGATATGTTTTGCTTTATTTATGGACAACAATATACGTTTACTTATTGTGATCATATAAGTGAACAAACATAGCCAACGGTTAAAGTTCATATCTACTATGTATATATATTTTTCATTCACACATGTCTCACTGCCTTTTAAGCACTTAGAGAGCAGAACTGGAGATTGCTCTCATTAAATGTGAACAAGATTGATGTTCTTTTTTTTTCGCAAAATAGTAAATACTGTGTTCTCTTGATTGTTTTTTGATTTTTCGGCTTACCTGAATCTAAGAAGTCCGACCATCAATTAATGAGAGATTTTTGCTTCTATCATTCGTGGAACCATAGAAATGAAGTACAGACTGCGCCTCAGCCAACACTTCACAATCTTTTTCCCCAAAGCAAACAGTATCATTATTTATATATTCTAAATTAAAATATTTTTGCTTGTGTGCTCAAGTAAAATTTTACTGCTTAAAGGAAAAAGAAACCATTTTATCACTCCTACAGTTCACAGGGAGAGAGAACAAGAAAGAAAACCTTCTACCACAATCTTGTCTTCCTACTTACTTTTACTTACCAAGAAGAAACAACAATAAAGGAATCTTTTAAGAAAATGGATAAAAGATCATTTTCAGTTAGTAATGTACAACTCCCAACTTGTCTCTTTTACTTCTTTTTCTGTGCATGTGCACCCTATTGAATGGTGTTGTACTTGTACATACTGGAATTGCAGGCAAAACAATGTGATGGATGGTCTATAAGATTATCTGGTTGAATTCATCTCCAGGGTAAAAGAAGTCAGGCAATGTGCATGATGTTTGATTGGAAATAATATTGCTTTGAAAATGTACGAATGCTTTCTTGGCATCTGACATTGCAGAATCAAACATTGATGCATACTTTGTAAATTCTCTTGGGGAGAAAAAGTATAATTTGCAAGTTGCAACATTGATCCCAAAATACATGGTGTTCACACATATCTATTTTATGTAGTTTGTGATAAACCAAAATGTTGAGTCTTTGAAAGTACCACCAATGACCTCTATTTATGTGGAGATAAGTTATGAAAAAATTTATGAAAAAATGACATAAAGCAACTTTGAACCTATATGATGTAAGGGCCTGAAAACATTTCGGGCCTATATGATGAATGTTACCTTGGCTGTTTTTTTGTGTGTGTCATCTTATACTACCATCAACAACTATAAGTATACGGTAGTATGAGACATGCACACAAGGTGTATTTGATTGAGAGTGGATGTATCTTTGAAAAGAGCATTAGCAGATACGTGCGTTGCATGTGCAAGTTTACTAGCTACTGCTAGGCCAAATCAGCCGGGAACAACTCCCCTATCCCACCCGACGAAGCAGGAACCCGACTCTGCTGGATCGATTCCCTGCCGCCCATGAAGGGAACCGCCTGGCCGCAGGGGCAGGAGCAAACGGGAACGGGTGAAGAGCTCGTCCTGACTCCGGGGCCATACTTGAGAATTTGGGGGCCCTGTGCAAAATCAAAGTTCAGGCCCCAGTAATTTTAAAAAATACGGTAAGATGTTTTTAAGATATACCATATGCGCAACATACTTTTTCCAAGAACTATGTGTTGCAAAAAAACTATATGTTGCAAAAATGCAAATTTATGAATTAATCTCTTCTAATATGTATTTTAGTTGGAACAAGCAAATTTTCAAATTTATCTGAATTAAAATATTCAAGCACAGTTTATTAAAAAAATCCTCTCTATTCCATTTTCAATAAAATGAAACCACGAAAAAAGACTGCAATCCTTTGGTTGTTGAAGTTCTATTGTAACAAATCAGAAAAAAAATCCACATCAACATGTTTATTTTTTGTTACTAGACATATGTACTAAATTGGAGATTATTTATTTTGTTTACTTTCTAAGAGATGTTATATGTCCAATTTTAATTGTTGCAACTGCTATGGTCCAGTGTACATGTGTATTATGTGTTCATAAATAATGCAAATATGGAATATATTAAAATAGTAGATTTTGAATGAGATATTTTCCTTCATACATAATTTACCTATAATTAGTCTTATATTTTCACAGCAAATGAAATCACTAGTTTTAAATACAGATGGCAGTATTTCGACTGTGTCGTCAAGTGCTCCATCAATGCTGCAATTGGAAAGACCAAAAGAAAATGGGAACCACTAGGGATCAGACTACTGATCCCTAGCGTTCCACCAGACCAGCCCGTGGCTGTTGGATTAGAAGCACACAAGCCGTTAGATCATGTGCGGAAAGGACGCTAGATTTGGGAACGTCCTCCTTTTATTACGGTGCTTCCTGTAACCGCTCCCGTATTAGTAGCCAGTTAATTTGTACGAGCCTCGCTTCTCATAATCAAGTTGCCTATGATGCTTCTGCTTCCATCGTTCAGTCAAGAAAAAAAGCAAGGATGTCTCATCTGATACTAGTAAAATTTCATACTTTTTCATGTCGAAAGAAAATACTTTCTTATTTTCGAAAGAAATATTCTATGATTTTTGGATGCTAGTATTTTTTGTAACTAGATGATGCCCCGCACGTTGTTGCGGGAATGCTTGCAATATTTCAATGAGATTTTGGTTATATGAAACATGAATTCTTGAAACAATAGTTTCTGAAAGTATATAAGAATTAAATATAAGTAGCATAATAAAATGGAATTTTACATGCATGCATGTTGCAGTGGATTTTTAATATGCATAGTTGCATGTTGAGGTGGACTTTTTCTTATGCATGTTGAATGATGAGGTGGCATACTTGCATGTTGAAGAAATATCTTAGTGGGGGCTAGCTATTTAGATATAGAAGATTGCTATGATGTAATGAAAACTTGTAACCAGTGTGACTTTATTTTTGTTTCCAACACACCAAAAATTTGCTTCCACTAACGACACAACTTCTTCTAATGCAATCTAGCAAAAAATTGTGTCAAGGAACCTTGCTTCCATGTAACAAAAATTTGCTTCCGAGGCTTTTTTAACATGGAAAAAAATTTGAGTCCCATATTTTTTTATTATGTTTCCAACTCAAGAAAAGTTTGCTTCCATCCATTACAAAAGTGTTTCCATCATAATACTGATTTGCTTATAACCGAACATATATAAGTTAGTTTTTGTACTTCGTCTGTTCATACAACATGTTTCAGACGTGCCACAACTTCTTGCTTCTTTCAAGTTGCCGATAATACAATGCTTCCTAAGTTCATATTGATATCAAATAAACACTGTTGATTGTTTGTTCTAACAAAACAATGCTTCCAACAGAAATAGTATTTGCTTCCTGTGATATCAGCATTTGCTTCTGTATACAAAGAATGGTCAAGGGGTTTCCTTCATGTCGCCACACTGCCACCATGGTCCACCTTGATGGCGACGGCACATGCGCGAGGGATACTCCAGACGGACCGCGATAAAACATAGGGGCTGTCGTGTAGGTGGCTGCGACGTGGAAATGGCGGCCACGAGCAGCGAAGACGACATTGAGGAGGCACATGCAGTATGGGCTCCCCACGGAGTGCTCTTTGCCGCTGGTGAAGGGTACCATGGATGGTCGTCGATGGGGCACCATGATGAGGAAGATGGACTGTGGTTGCAGAGAAAGGCCGTGGAGACCTTGCGCGCCTGACGTCCTCCAGCATGGTTGAAATGCCACAAACTCTATGCAGCGAAGAAGCACATGTATGAAACATACTATGAATCATTGATATTTGGAAGCATCATATTCATGCAATTCAACATAACATAAGAGGCAGTGGTTACAACCGGAAGATGCCGAACTTGAGAAGCATTATTGTAGTGCCAATTCGTCTACACATAAGAAGCACGTATTATATAGTATATATGAAGCACCGAATCTCCGGTGAAATCACCACACATGTGAGACCTAATGGAAGCATAGAAATCTAAAAGCGAAAATTAACATCCTTGCCGCAAAGGTGCATGTAGGTGCTGAAATTTGTGATAACTATCATCCAGCATAAAAAGAGAATTTTGTGTCCCTACATCAACTTGATCTGGGATAAACCATGTTATCGTCAGACAATGATTTGAGTAAAAAAAAAAGTACGCTCTAGTAGCATGCTATGTTTGCAGCATTGTACGTACATAATGCAAAAAAACTGAACCTAGGGCATGCAGATTGAGGACGCATGCAAATAGTAGGTGAAGTCTACCGCACCTAGTGCCGCCGGTGCCAAGCTGTGCTCGCACACCATGCGGCTGAGCTGTTGCAACCGTGTCCAACTCGGTGCCTACTGCAGCTGCTGGTACTCTAGCCGCCGGGCGATCCTGCCGGCAGCCTGCTGAGGGGAGACGCGCTGGTGAGATGCAATGGTGGCCGCATGGAGGAGTGGGGCGAGTGCATCCGATCTGGGTGGCGATGGCACATAGATCAGGGGCGACGCGATGGAATCGGGAGCTCGACGTGGGTTGGAAGCAGGCCGATTAATTAGGGCCGAGAGATTTGAGAGAGATATACGGGGGTGCTTTGAAGTTTGAACAAAACTTTTCTGAGAGGTAATGACCGCGGGATGGAAAAGGAATGAACGGCCCACGATTGGTCTGAGGTTTTTCTCGTATCAGACGTGTGACTGGGAGCGTTTCCAAAGAAAATACTGGAAAAAACATGCGTTCCCCACGAAGTAATTAATGGAGAGAAGAACAAAAGACCTGACCCGACTCTCAAGGAGTAAATACTCCCTGTAGTGCTCTGTCTTTGTTGGCTAATTTCTTCATTAATTAATGGATACCTGCAGTAAAAAATATTTTGGGGGCCCCATCTTTTAGGGGGCCTGTGCAGTTGCACATCCCGCACATGTGCCCCGTACGGGCCTGCCTGACTCGACGACATCCTATTGGCCGACTCGACCTATGCCATACGAGGGAATAAGGTAACAGGACGGAGGCAGGAGAGCGGCGACGTGCGGACTTACCAGTGCCCCACGGAGGGCTGGACCACAACGACGGACGCCGACGGGGAAGACGGCCGCCGACGCGCGGAGTGGCGAAGGCGCGCAGCGGGAATTGCAGGTTGCCGCGAAGCATGACCTCGAAGATCTCGGGGCACAATGCGGTCGAGCGTATCGGGACGGAGAGGCTGCTCACAGATGTGCGATCTCAAACGAACGGCATTCAGGTCATGTGGCAGTTTTGCAAAGAAAATATTTGGGTTGCCAAATACATATTTCATATATTATTACTTAAAAAACATAAGGTTACATTTCTTTCACTTTCTCTCCACCACTCCTTCATCCAACCTCCCACCCTCCATCGCTTATCCCTGGTTTCCCATCCATAGGACTATTTTTTGGTTCGTATAGACAAGTAAAGATCCATCAATATATTATATTTAGCCAGTTTAAGAAAATACAGAAACATTATTTTAGTCAGTTTAAATATATTATATGTAGTCAGTTTAATTACAAGCAAATACCTATTTTGCCAGTTTAAGAAATGACAGAAAGATTATTTTATTTTGTCCATTTCTTTTGCATCAAGATTTGCCCTGTATAGTCATCTTATTGTTTAAAAAAAATATTTGGTCCCGTGGCAACATACGGGCACATACCTGGTGTATTAAAAAGGTTCACCGGTGGTGGAAAACACTCCGAACATAATTTAATTTTGGGATAAGTATGTTTTTCGTCCCTGAACTCCCACAAGAATTTTAAAATCGTCCCTCAACTTCGAAGCCAGCAAAACTCAGTCCTTCAACTAATCAAACCAGATAATGTTCATCTCTTATAAAGCTTCGGGTTGTTTGAGTAAGACATGAAACCAATTTTGACCACCATGTCAGTTAAGTGACCAGAGGACCCTTGCACCTCTATATGTTCCGCACACTCCGTCCATCCCCTTTTTAACAAAGCCTAAACCTAGAGCGGGCGGCGGCGGCGGTAATTCACTCATCGGTTGCGGGGGACGGCCTAGCACATGTCTATTTTTTCAATACACATATGCATGTTTCTTGTACATGCGCAACGTTTTTTTCTGGTAAAGATTGAACATATTTCAAAATATATACAAAATTTTCAAATACATGTATATGAACATTTTCTTGAATACCCACCACATTTGACATCCCTAAATGATACAAACATATTTATTAGTAAGTGACAATACATAACAAGATAAATCTGAAAATGTTTATTACAAAGGTAGCAACAAAACTTAAAATTGCAACCATTTGCTCATTTATTGATTTATCACGAGACTCTTCAACAAACACCGTGATAAGGTTTCTATCAGTCCTGCAATCCACTATAAACAAATCATGAACATACTGCTGTTGGGGATCGTAGCAGAAATTTAAAATTTTCTACGCATCACCAATATCAATCTATGGAGTAATCTAGCAACGAGGGGAAGGAGAGTGCATCTACATACCCTTGTAGGTCGCTAAGCGGAAGCGTTACAAGAATGCGGATGAAGGAGTCGTACTCGTAGTAATTCAAATCGCGGTTGATTCCGATCTAAGCGCCGAACAACGGCGCCTCCGTATTCAACACACGTGCAGCCCGGTGACGTCTCCTACGCCTTGATCCAGCAAGGGAAGAAGGAGAGGTTGGGGAAGACTCCGTCCAGCAGCAGCACGATGGTGTGGTGGTGGTGGAGGAGCGCGGGACTCCAGCAGGGCTTCTCTAAGCACTACGAGAGACGAGGAGGGAGAGGGGTAGGGCTGTGCCAACAGGGGAAGAACTTCGTGTGTTGGGCTGCCCCTTTGCCTCCACTATATATATAGGGGGAGAGGGAGGGCTGCGCCCCCACCTAGGGTTCCCACCCCAAGGGGTGCGGCAGCCCTAGATCCCATCTAGGGTGTCGGCCACAAGGGGGAGAGGGGGAGGCGCACCTGGGGTGGGCCTTAGGGCCCATCTGCCCTAGGGTTTGCCCCCTTCTCCTCTTGGAGGCGCCTTGGGCCTTGGTGGGAGGCGCCCCAGCCCATCTAGGGGCTGGTCCCTTCCCACTATTGGCCCATGTATGCCTCCAGGGCTGGTGGCCCCACCTGGTGGACCCCCGGGACCCTCCGGTGGTCCCGGTACACTACCGGTGATGCCCGGAACACTTTCGGTGGCCAAAACCATACTTCCTATATATCAATCTTTACCTTCGGACCATTCTGGAACTCCTCGTGACGTCCGGGATCTCATCCGGGACTCCGAACAACATTCGGTAACCGCGTACATACTTTCCCTATAAACCCTAGCGTCATCGAACCTTAAGTGTGTGGACCCTACGGGTTCGGGAGTCATGCAGACATGGCCAAGACAACTCTCCGGTCAATAACCAACAGCGGGATCTGGATACCCATGTTAGCTTCCACATGCTCCACGATGATCTCATCAGATGGACCACGATGTCAAGGATTCAATCAATCCCGTATACAATTCCCTTTGTCTATCGGTACGATACTTGCCCGAGATTCGATCGTTGGTATCCCGATACCTTGTTCAATCTCGTTACCGGCAAGTCTCTTTACTCGTTCTGTAACACATCATCCCGTGATCAACTCCTTGGTCACATTGTGCACATTATGATGATGTCCTACCGAGTGGGCCCAGAGATACCTCTCCGTTACACGGAGTGACAAATCCCAGTCTCGATTCGTGCCAACCCAACAGACACTTTCGGAGATACCCGTAGTGTACCTTTATAGCCACCCAGTTACGTTGAGACGTTTGGCACACCCAAAGCACTCCTATGATATCTGGGAGTTGCACAATCTCATGGTCTAAGGAAATGATACTTGACATTAGAAAAGCTTTAGCATACGAACTACACGATCTTTTGTGCTAGGCTTAGGATTGGGTCTTGTCCATCACATCATTCTCCTAATGATGTGATCCCGTTATCAACGACATCCAATGTCCATGGTTAGGAAACCGTAACCATCTATTGATCAACGAGCTAGTCAACTAGAGGCTTACTAGGGACATGGTGTTGTCTTTGTATCCACACGTGTATCTGGGTTTCCTATCAATACAATTCTAGCATGGATAATAAATGATTATCATGAACAATGAAATATGATATAATAATAACTAATTTATTATTGCCTCCTGGGCATATTTCCAACAGTCTCCCACTTGCACTAGAGTCAATAATCTAGTTCACATCGCCATGTGATTAACACTCACAGGTCACATCGCCATGTGACCAACATCCAAAGAGTTTACTAGAGTCACTAATCTAGTTCACATCACTATGTGATTAATACTCAATGAGTTCTGGGTTTGATCATGTTATGCTTGTGAGAGAGGTTGTAGTCAACGGGTCTTGCCATATTCAGATCCCTATGTATTTCGCAAAACTTTATATCGTAGATGCTGCTACCACGTTCCACTTGGAGCTATTCCAAATTGTTGCTCCATTATACGTATCCGGTATCTCTACTCAGAGCTATCCGGATAGGTGTTAAGCTTGCATCGACGTAACTCTTTACGTCGAACTCTTTATCACCTCCACAACCGAGAAACATTTCCTTATTCCTCTAAGGATAATTTTTGACCGCTATCCGGTGATCCACTCCTAGATCACCTTTGTACCCTCTTGACAGACATGTGGCAAGGCACACATCAGGTGCGGTACTTAGCATGGCATACTGTATAGAGCCTATGACAAAAGCATAGGGGACGACCTTCGTCCTCCCTCTTTCTTCTGCCGTGGTCAAGCTTTGAGTCTTACTCAACTTCACACCTTACAACTCAGGTAAGAACCCCTTCTTTGACTGATCTATTTTGAACTCCTTCAAAAACATGTCAAGGTATGCGTTCTTTGAAAGTACCATCAGGCGTCTTGATATATCTCTATAGATCTTGATGCCCAATATGTAAGCAGCTTTATCCAGGTCTTCCTTTGAAAATCACTCTTCAAACAACCGTTTATGCTTTCCAAAAATTCTACATTATTTCGGATCAACAATATGTCATCCACATATACTTATCAGAAATGTTGTAGTGCTCCAACTCACTTCCTTGTAAATACAAGTTTCCAGCAAACATTGTATAAACCTAAAAGCTTTGATCACTCCATCAAAGTATATATTCCGACTCCGAGATGCTTTCTCTAGTCCATAGAAGGATTGTTGGAGCCAGCATACCTTTTAGCATCCTTAGGATTGACAAAACCTTTTATTGTATCACATACAACTTTTTCTTACGAAAAAATCGTTTTGACATCCATCTGTCAGATTTCATAATCGAAAAATACAGCTAATGCTAACATGATTCCGACGGACTTAAGCATCGCTACGGGTGAGAAATTCTCATCGTAGTCAACTCCTTGAACTTGTGAAAAGACTCTTTCCCACAAGTCGAGCTTCATAGACGGTAACATTACCGCCCACGTCTGTCTTCTTCTTAAAGATCCATTTATCTCAATGGCTCGCCGATCATCGGGCAAGTCCACCAAAGTCCATACTTTGTTCTGATACATGGATCCTATCTCGGATTTCATGGCTTCTAACCATTTGTCGGAATACGGGCCCACCATCGCTTCTCCATAGCTTGTAGGTTCATTGTTGTCCAACAACATGATATCTAAGACAGGATTACCGTACCACTTAGGAGTAGCACATATCCTTGTCGACCTATGAGGTTCGATAGCAACTTGATCCGAAGCTTCATGATCACTATCATTAACTTCCTAGTCAACAGACGTAGGCGCCACAGAAAACATCTTTCTGTGTTGCATCACTCTCTGGTTGAAGTAAAGGTCCGACAACCTCATCAAGTTCTATCTTCCACCCACTCATTCTTTCGACAGAAACTCCTTATCGAGAAAGGACCCGTTCTTAGCGACAAACAATTTGCCCTCGGATCTGAGATAGAAGGTATACCAAAATGTTACCTTTGGGTATCCTATGAAGATGTGTTTGTCCGCTTTGGGTTCGAGCTTCTCCGGCTGAAGCCTTAAGCATCGCAGCCCCAAACATTAAGAAACGACAACTTTGGTTTCTTGCCAAACCAATGTTCATACGACGTCGTCTCAACGGACTTAGATGGTGCCCTATCTAAAGTGAATGCAGCTGTCTCTAACGCATAACCTCAAAATGAAAACGGTAGATCGGCAAGAGACATCATAGATCACACCATACCTCATAGGGTTCGATTACGACGCCCGGACACACCATTACCCTATGGTGTTCCAGGTGGCTTCAACTGTGAAACAATTTCATGTCTTAAGTGTTTGCCAAACTCATAACTCAGAAATTCTCATTGATCAGATCGTAGGAATTTGATCTTCTTGTTATGATGATTCTTAACTTCACTCTGAAATCGCTTGAACTTTTCAAACGTTTCAGACTTGTGCTTCATTAAGTAAATATACCTATATCTACTCAAATTGTCAGTGAAGATGAGAAAATAGCGATATCCACCGCATCCTTCAATTTCTCATTGGATCACACGCATCAGCATGTATGATTTGCAACAAGTCACTTGCCCGTTTCATTGTACCTGAAAATGGGGTCTTAGTCATCCTGCCCATGAGGCATGGCTCGCATGTGTCAAGCGATTAAGTGACTCCAAACATCCATCGACACAGAGTTTCTTCATGCATCTTACGCCAATATGGCCTAAGCGGCAGTGCCACAAGAAAGTGGTACTATCTACATCTTTTAGCGTGAACATGTGTATTACCACGACCGAGATTCACTGAACCATTCACATAGGGTGCATGACCATGAAAGGTATTATTCATGTAAACAGAATAACCATTATTCTCTAACTTAAATGAATAACCGTATTGCAATGAACATGATCTAATCATATTCATGCTCAACGTAGACACTTGATAACATTTGTCTAGGTTCAATACTAATCCCGAAGGCAGATGGAGCGTGCGATGGTGATCTCATCAACTTTGGAAACACTTCCAACACACATCGTCACCTCGCCCTTAGCCAGTCTCCGTTCAGTCCGTAGATTTTGCTTCAAGTTACCAATAATAGTAACTGAACCGGTATCCAATACCCAGGTGCTACCAGGAGTACTAGTGAGGTACACATTAATAACACATATATACTTTGTTGAAGTTGCCAGCCTTCTTATCTACCATGCATTTGGGGTAATTCCGCTACCAGTGACCGTTCCCCTTACAATAGAAGCACTTAGTCTCGGGTTTGGGTTCAACCTTGGGTTCCTTCACTGGAGCGGCAACTGGTTTGCCATCCATGAAGTTTCCCTTCTAGCCCTTGCCCTTCTTGAAACCAGTGGTCTTGTTAAACCATCAACACTTGATGCTCCTTCTTGATTTCTACCTTTTGCGGTCTTAAGCACCGCGAACAGCTCCGGGATTAACTCCATCCCTTGCATGTCATAGTTCATCACGAAGATCTAGTGGCTTAGTGATAGTGACTAGAGAACTCAATCAATCACTATCTTATTCGGAAGTTTAACTCCCACTTGATTTAAGTGATTGTAGCACCCAGACATTCTGAGCACATGCTCACTAGCTGAGCTATTCTCCTCCATCTTGTTGGCAAAAGAACATGTCAGAGGTCTCATACCTCTCAACATGGGCATGAGCCTGAAATCCCAATTTCAGCTCTTGGAACATCTCATATGTCTTATGGCGTTCAAAACGTCATTGGAATCCCGATTCTAAGCCGTAAAGTATGGTGCACTAAACTATTAAGTAGTCATCAGGATGTGTCTGTCGGGTGTTCACAACATCCACAGACGACGTTGTAGGGGTTTGCACATCGAGCGGTGCATCAAAGACGTAAGCCTTCTATGTAGCAGTGAGGACACTCCTCGGACTACGGACCCAGTCCGCATCATTGCTTACAATATCTTTCAACTTGGTCTTTCTCAAGGAATGTATTGAAATAGGGAGCTACAACGTGAGCTATTTATCTACAACATATTTGCAAAGACAATTTAGACTATGTTCATGATAATTAAGTTCATCTAATCAAATTATTTAATGAACTCCCACCTAGATAGACATCCCTCTAGTCATCTAAGTGAAACATGATCCGAGTCAACTAGGCCGTGTCCGATCATCACGTGAGACGGACTAGTCAACATCGGTGAACATCTTCATGTTGATCGTATCTTCTATACGACTCATGCTCGACCTTTTGGTCTTCCGTGTTCCGAGGCCATGTCTGTACATGCTAGGCTCGTCAAGTCAATCTAAGTGTATTGCGTGTGTAAATCTGGCTTACACCCATTGTATTCGAACGCTAGAATCTATCACACCCGATCATCACGTGGTGCTTTGAAACAACAAACCTTCGCAACGGTGCACAGTTAGGGGGAACACTTTCTTGAAATTATTGCGAGGGATCATCTTATTTAAGCTACCATCGTTCTAAGCAAATAAGATGTAAAACATGATAAACATCACATGCAATCAAATAGTGACATGATATGGCCAATATCATTTTGCTCCTTTTGATCTCCATCTTCGGGGCTCCATGATCATCGTTGTCACCGGCATGACACCATGATCTCCATCATCGTGTCTTCTTGAAGTTGTCTCATCATCTATTACTTCTACTACTATGGATAACGCTTTAGCAACAAAGTAAAGTAATTACATGACGTTTATGTTGACACGTAGGTCATAAATAAATTAAGACAACTCCTATGGCTCCTGCCGGTTGTCATACTCATCGACATGCAAGTCGTGATTCCTATTACAAGAACATGATCAATCTCATACATCACATATATCATTCATCACATCCTTTTAGCCATATCACATCACAAGGCATATGCTGCAAAAACAAGTTAGACGTCCTCTAATTGTTGTTGCAAGTTTTTACGTGGCTGCTATAGGTTTCTAGCAAGAATGTTTCTTACCTACGCCAAAACCACAACGTGATATGCCAATTTCTATTTACCCTTCATAAGGACCCTTTTCATCGAATCCGATCCGACTGAAGTGGGAGAGACAGACACCCGCTAGTCACCTTATGCAACTAGTGCATGTCAGTCGGTGGAACCAGTCTCACGTAAGAGTACGTGTAAGGTCGGTCCGGGCCGCTTCATCCCACGATGCCGCCGAATCAAGATAAGACTAGTAACGGCAAGTAAATTGACAAAATCGACGCCCACAACAACTTGTGTTCTACTCATGCATAGAAACTATGCGTAGACCTAGCTCATGATGCCACTGTCGGGGATCGTAGCAGAAATTTAAAATTTTCTACGCATTACCAAGATCAATCTATGGAGTAATCTAGCAACGAGGGGAAGGAGAGTGCATCTACATACCCTTGTAGATCGCTAAGCGGAAGCGTTACAAGAACGCGGATGAAGGAGTCGTACTCGTAGCGATTCAGATCGCGATTGATTCCGATCTAAGCGCCGAACAACGACGCCTCCGCGTTCAACACACGTGCAGCCCGGTGACGTCTCCTACGCCTTGATCCAGCAAGGGGAGAAGGAGAGGTTGGGGAAGACTCCGTCCAGCAGCAGCACGACGGCGTGGTGGTGGTGGAGGAACGCGCACTAGTAGAAAAAGGGTCAAATGTGAAGCACATTAGTGCCGGTTTGAATTTGAGCTGGCACTAATGTGACCATTAGTGCCGGTTCCAACGGCTAGGCGGGCGGGCATCATTAGTACCGGTTTGTGGGTAACCTTTAGTACCGGTTCATGCCACGAACCGGTACTAATGAGGCTGTGTCAGGCTATGGTCAGTCTGGGGCCCCCACGAAGACCTTTAGTACCGGTTCATGCCATGAACCGGTACTAGAGTTTCTTTGTAAGCCGATTTTTAGTCCCACCTCACCAAGAGAGAGGCAGTATGAGCGGTTTATAAGCCGTGAGTGCACAGACAATGACGAAGAGTTGCAATGCTCACCTACATGTTGATTAGCTTCAAGCCTTGCGGAATAGCATAGATTGCACTGAGCTATGTGCAGTGCAGTCTACACTATTCCTAATGGCTTGAAGCAAACTAACCAGCATTGCACCTCTTTTTTATTTTTAATAACTTATTTGAACTCCGGACTTCTTTTGTGTTCAGTATGCAGCATTCAAAGCGACGTCATCAATTTCCAACATATTCGGACATCATTTGTTGTTTTTCGGTCATTTACCTAATTGTTTAGATAGCTAAATGACCGTGAAATTGAAAATCACTACAAAATGAATCCTGAAGATGTTGAAACTTGGCATGGTATCATCATATCACCCGCATAGCATGCGCGAAAGAGTAGAGAGGGTCACGACAAAAACTGGACGCACTCCGTGTACAAACTGGACAAACTCTTTCAGAGTATCAGGGTTTCGGATGAGAACTCATCTGTTACATGGCCACTTCAATGTTTTTTAAACTTATTTGAACTCCGGACTTTTTTTGTATTTAGTATGCAGCATTCAAAGCGACGTCATCAATTTCCAACATGTTCTGACATCATTTGTTGTTTTTCGGTCATTTACCTAATTGTTTAGAGAGCTAAATGACCATGAAATTGAAAATCACTACAAAATGAATCCTGAAAATGTTGAAACTTGGCATGGTATCATCATATCACCCGCATAGCATGCGCGAAAGAGTAGAGAGGGTCACGGCAAAAACTAGACGCACTTTGTGTATAAACTGGACAAACTCTTTCGGAGTATCAGGGTTTCGGACGAGAACTCATCTGTTACACGGCCACTTCAATGTTTTTTGAACTTATTTGAACTCCGGACTTCTTTTGTGTTCAGTATGCAGCATTCAAAGCGACGTCATCAATTTCCAACATGTTCTGACATCATTTGTTGTTTTTGGTCATTTACCTAATTGTTCAGTATGCAACATTCAATTTCCAGAAGAAAATAAATAGAAGAAAAGAAATAATGTAGAAAATAAAAAAACTATACAAAAAAATACTCAAAAATAAATATAAGAAAATAAATAATGCAGAAAAGAAAAAACTATACAAAAAAATTACTCAAAAATAAATAGAAGAAAATAAATAATGCAGAAAAGAAAAAACTATATAAAAAACTACTCAAAAATAAATAAAAGAAAATAAATAATGCAGAAAAGAAAAACTATATAAAAAATTTGTTGGCGCGCTGCCCAGTGGGCCTGCCAGACCTAGGGTGTGCAAATGCAGGCCTAGAAGGGCCAGCAGGCTCACAGGGCAGCGCGCCCTAATTAATTAGGCCCAGAAGCCTGCTATATAGAGAAGCTCGAAGGAGCAGCCATGGCTGGGTTTATAAACCAGTGCGGCTGCCCTTCGCTCGGCGAGGTGGGACTAAATATTGTGCACCGCCGGTGGCAGCGCACAACCTTTAGTACCGGTTGGTGGCTCCAACCGGTACTAAAGGGGGGGTCTTCAGTACCGGTTCGTGGCACGAACCGGTACTAAAGGGGCCGTTTCCCGCCCCTTGGCCTGGCGAAAATTGGCCTTTAGTACCGGTTGGTGGCTCCAACCGGCACTAAAGACCCCTCCTATATATATGGAACCTACAAAAAAAATCAGTTCATCGACCACCAGCAGTTCTTCTTGATCCAAACTTCTTCGCCGCGCGCCCGTCGCCCGATCGCGCGCCGCCCTCGCTGCCCCCGCCGCCCGTCGCCGTCACCGCCCGACCCGTCGCCCCCGCCGCGCCCGTACGTCGCCGCCGCCTCTCGCCCGCCGCGCCCGTCCCCCCGTCGTCGCCCGTACGCCACCGCCCCCCGGTCGTACGTACACACACACATACACACACATTGTTGATTTTTACTTATTTTCTATTTTTTGTTGTTTAGATTAATGTTAGATAAATTACGTAGATAATAATGTTAGAATGTTAATGGTTAGATGAATTATATGGAAAAGATGTTAAATATTAATGTCAAATATATTTTACATGAATTAGAACAAGTTGAACTAGTTGAATTAGTATAGCTAGATATTAATTAGGTATATATATGAGATTATTTGAACTAGTTGAATTAATATAACTAGTTTATTTTTAGTATGAAAATTAATAGAACAAGTTTATTTTTAGTAAGAAAATTTAGGTATATGAGATTTGATGATCTAATCAAAATATTACTATATAGAACTACCTACTTTATTTTAGTAAGAAATTAATAGAACTAGTTTATTTTTAGTAAATGCTTAGTTGAATTAATAGAGCTAGTTTATTTAGTTGAATTAATAGAACTAGTAAGTGTTTAATGTTTCACCTATATATGAACATATATGTTAGATATTAGATGAATTAGTTTAATTAATTAGTTGAACTAGTTAGTTGAATTAGTTTAATTAATTAGGTATATTCTTCGTAAGTGCTTAGTTGAACTAGTTGAATTAATAGAACTAATAAGTGTTTAATGTTTCACCTATGAACATAGGAATGTCGTTTGACGACGAACACGATTTCATTATGTGTGAATACTGCGAAGACCAGCGCGGCCTGTGCGGCCAAAATTTTCTAGTTGATGATAGACGCTTCAACATCAAGCTGGATGAGAACTTCGAAGTGGATACAGTAAGTCACAACGACAAGTCTTTTTCGTAATTAAGCATGACTTATGCTTCATTTTGCTTCACCTTTTAATTTTAATTTTTCACTATTCTACTAGCGTATCCCCTGCCATGCAAGAATTTTTGTCTTGAATAAGATAGGTTTCAGTCCTAACGAAACTATGGAGGTAAAAAGAGTTTACTTGAAGACCGAGCATGGTTATACCTTCAACGTCAAATTATACAATGCAGACACATACACCTATTTTGAATGCAAAACTTGGCAAGCACTATGCAAGGCTTATGCATTTGAGCCTGATATGGTTATCACCTTATATTCGTGCGGAAGATGATATTGAAGGTAATAGAGACATCTGGGTCGATGTGCAGACACCTCCAGTTCTACCATTATGTAAGTTTCTCAACCATATTTATATCTTCGATATGAGATTATTTGAACCAGTTGAATAATTAATAGATCTCAATTAATATTGTCAGCTTACTTCCAGTCAAGCAAACATGTCTGGCGCTTGGTAGACAGGACCATCCACTGTCCCGGGGCTGAACTAAACTGCGAGGAGACAAGTCATTATGTTTCATGGCTTGAGGATCTTGATGCTGTCAAGACAAATTTCTTTCCTGCACTTAGAAATGTTAGTACTCAAAACGTGCGACCAATAGTGTTCGTACTGAACTACGGTCACATATATTTAGGAAAGATGGTAAGATTTCTACTATTTCTTCTCAGTGCATCTTTTGCATACATTATTTTTTAAGCTAAACTTCATTGCTAAGTATGTTACTATACGATGTTCTTCAACAGGGACTCCTGATGAATGTTGTGCCTGATTGGATCGAGACTAAAGGTACCATGAATATTGTTAGCTTACGGCCAAGATATCCTACAATGCACTTTAGTGCATTCAGGATTTCTAATAGCGAGGAATGCTTAATAGTAAAATACTGGAGCAAAATTGTGAACGATCACAGAGAAGTACTAGGGGGCAGCAATCAGAAGCGCAACCCACGATTAGGAGACAGGTTCATCTGCATGCTCCAATATGATGAATCAGCAAAGCTATACATGTTCTATGCTATTTTACCTGAGAGAGAGCAGCAGGAGTGATTAATTAGCTAGTTCATGCTCTTAGTACTTGTCCTCTCATGTCTGTGTTCTTCGTCTTGAACTTAATCTCAAACAGTGATTTGCTTTGTGGTGTTATGAATGCTTATAATATCACCATGTTGAACTCGATGATATCTTTGCTATGAAAACCGTTGGTGATGATATATATGATGCAAGAGTTTCTATATTAATTAATATGATGATGATGATGAGTTATTATATCATTTATATCATTTACGATACTACACATCACCATTATATTAGTACCGGTAAAATACCAGCAAACGAAAACGAATTAAAATGGAAAACACAAAATTAAATGAAAAGAAATCATAAAACCAAAACCCCCCCAAACATTTTAGTACCAGTTGGTGTTACCAACCGGTACTAAAGGGCTCCCGGCCGCCGGAGCTGGCTCGTGCCACGTGGTTGCCCTTTAGCACCGGTTCATGCTGAACCGGTACTAAAGGGGGGGGGGCTTTAGTGCCCACACTTTAGTGCCGGTTATGGAACCAGCACTAAAGGGCCTTACGAACCAGTGCTATTGCCCGATTCTGCACTAGTGGCGGGACTCCAGCAGGGCTTCGCCAAGCACTACGAGAGACGAGGAGGGAGAGGGGTAGGGTTGCGCCAACAGGGGAAGAACTTCGTGTGTTGGGCTGCCCCTTTGCCTCCACTATATATAGGGGGAGAGGGAGGGCTGCGCCCCCACCTAGGGTTCCCACCCCAAGGGGTGCGGCAGCCCTAGATCCCATCTAGGGTGGCGGCCACAAGGGGGAGAGGGGGAGGCGCACCTGGGGTGGGCCTTAGGGCCCATCTGCCCTAGGGTTTGCCCCCTTCTCCTCTTGGAGGCGCCTTGGGCCTTGGTGGGAGGCGCCCCAACCCACCTAGGGCCTGGTCCCTTCCCACTATTGGCCCATGTATGCCTCCGGGGCTGGTGGCCCCACCTGGTGGACCCCCAGGACCCTCCGGTGGCCCCGGTACACTACCGGTGATGCCCGGAACACTTCCGGTGGCCAAAAGCATACTTCCTATTTATCAATCTTTACCTTCGGACCATTTCGAAACTCCTCGTGACGTCCTGGATCTCATCCGGGACTCTGAACAACATTCGGTAACCGCGTACATACTTTCCCTATAAACCCTAGCGTCATCGAACCTTAAGTGTGTAGACCCTACGGGTTCAGGAGTCATGCAGACATGGCCAAGACAACTCTCCGTTCAATAACCAACAGCGGGATCTGGATACCCATGTTGGCTCCCACATGCTCCATGATGATCTCATCGGATGAACCACGATGTCAAGGATTCAATCAACCCCGTATACAATTCCCTTTGTCCATCGGTACGATACTTGCCCGAGATTCGATCGTCGGTATCCCGATACCTTGTTCAATCTCGTTACCGGCAAGTCTCTTTACTCGTTCCGTAACACATCATCCCATGATCAACTCCTTGGTCACATTGTGCACATTATGATGATGTCCTACCGAGTGGGCCCAGAGATACCTCTCCGTTACACGGAGTGACAAATCCCAGTCTCGATTCGTGCCAACCCAACAGACACTTTCGGAGATACCCGTAGTGTACCTTTATAGCCACCCAGTTACGTTGTGACGTTTGGCACACCCAAAGCACTCCTACGATATCTGGGAGTTGCACAATCTCATGGTCTAAGGAAATGATACTTGACATTAGAAAAGCTTTAGCATACGAACTACATGATCTTTTGTGCTAGGCTTAGGATTGGGTCTTGTCCATCACATCATTCTCCTAATGATGTGATCCCGTTATCAACGACATCCAATGTCCATGGTCAGGAAACCGTAACCATCTATTGATCAACGAGCTAGTCAACTAGATGCTTACTAGGGACATGGTGTTGTCTATGTATCCACACGTGTATCTGAGTTTCCTATCAATACAATTCTAGCATGGATAATAAATGATTATCATGAACAATGAAAAATGATATAATAATAACTAATTTATTATTGCCTCTAGGGCATATTTCCAACAACTGCAACACCCTACAACAGTGAATCCCATACACTTGCGCGACACAGAAGGCACCATACGACAACACCATAATAATATATAATTCATATCAACCACACCATACCACAATTAACCCATAGGACAAAAAGAATATACTAAAACATCATAGAGGTGCAACACATAACTGGATAATAATATTTAGCATAAAGAACCATGTTTAAGTAGAGATTACAGCGGAAGAAAGAGATTACACTGCTGCATAGAGGGCGAGAAAGTTGGTGATGATGGCGACAAAGTTGTTGGAGTAGATTGTTGTCACGATGGTTCCCCCGGCGGTGCTCCAGCGCCACCGGGAGAGAGGGGGAGAGCTCCCCCCCGCGTGCTTCACCATTTAGAATGCAATTCCTAGTTTTCTAATTGAGCATGTTCAATCAGGTATAAAGTCGCCACTAACTAATAAATAGCCTTGAGGATGTTTTCTCAAGAAGTGAAAAGACTCCCTCTTCAGTACAACCGCCTCCCTAAACGTATAAAGAGTAATATGGACATTTGATAAATCCACTCCTACTGGGCCGACCCACTAATAGGAACCGAAATAGTGCAGGGCGTAAAAATTCAAGAAAACATATGACAAGCTATCGGGATTCAATCTCGTGACCCTGGAGCTATGATTAAGTGTTGATAGCCTCTCCATCTGCCAGTTGCCTTAGATTAAATCTAGCGCGAGTCTTTTATGAACACACAGAAGCGGCAAAGAACGTTTGCAAAATTTGGAACGTTCACTGAAACTTGAGAACATTTTTTAAATACCAATATATTTTAAAGTCCATGAACAATTTTTTTAAATAGAAACTTTTTCGAATTTTTAAAATAAAATGTGGAAATGCTTATATTTTTTAAGTCCATGAACTTGTTTTAATATGTGCTTATATTTTTTAAGTCCATGAACTTTTTTTAATATGCAAATATTTTTTAATTTGTGAACAATGTTTTGAAATGATATTTTTTGTTGAAAACACGAATAATCTTTGAAAACTTGAAGCGCACTTTGAAATTATGAACACATTTAAAAAATAAGAAAGTTTTTTTTAGAAATTCTGAATTATTTTAAAAAAAATCACACGAGAAAATTTTGAAACTCTAATTTTTTTAAATACGAACAAATTCTGAAATTCTGAACATTTGTTGATGCGAAAAAATTAAAAGTGTGAAGAAAATTTTGTTAACAAATTCAAAAAATGTTCCAATTTTCACAATTGTTCTCAAGTTCAAAAACTATGTAAGGGAATTTCATAAAATGTTCTCGTTTCATGAACATACTGCAACACCCTACAAAAGTGAATCCCATACGCTTGCGCGACACAGAAGGCACCATACGACAACACCATAATAATATATTCTCAAGTTCAAAAACTATGTAAGGGAATTTCACAAAATGTTCTCGTTTGCAAAGATGTGTTCATAATATTGACAATGTTTGTATTTTTCATGTTTCTGAAATAATGTTCAAATTTTCAAACAATTGCTTTGAAAGATGCTAATGTTTCCAATTGTGTGCCTTTTTTTACAAAACTGTTTTGAGATTCCCAATGTTGGCATTTTTGCAAAATTTAAAAAGTTTTTCAAGTTCGAAAACAATCCAGAAATCATTTTAATAAATCGGATCTGCCACTTGTTCTTATAATTTCGTCTAATTCACTAATCACTCGGACTCGCTAGCTCCACTGGCTTTGAACTCTCTTCAACATGCACCCTTTATTCGCACCAAGGCATGTCTTAGCAGCGCAGCCACTTTACTGGCCAAATCGGCAAGCACCGCTTGCCTAAAAAAAGTATGTCAGGCGGCGCGACGTATTTTTTTAGAAAAGACCATCATATTCTTTATTATGAAGAGGTGTGGAGAAATCTTCACCCTTGATGTGTTTAGGAGGTTGTACTGAAGCAGAAGTGAAAAAACAAAAACAAAAAAGAGTACATCCGGACCGTGCTGCGGACCGATATAGGACCGCGTTGAATGATTTTCGTGATCCAAGATGCGGACGCTTTAAGGGTCGTAGATGCGCTTACTACTCCATTATTACTGCTGCATGCAGTGAACCTAGCGACGCACGTGCACAACGCAAGGCAACGCTGTTACGGCATATCTCTCTCAAGGTAGTTTTGGTGATTGATGACAACATGTTTGCGGACTAATCTTGTGCTTTGTTTAATTCACAGATTCTCCCCTGGCACGAGACGCCTCCTTCCCCTCGAAGTGTATTTCAAGACGGTGTAGCTCTTTCGTTTCTTTTCTCGGTGGACTAGTTGCGTAGAGGGCACCATACTATCAAGAGGGGGTCCGCTGGGGTTTTGCATGGGTGGAATCATCACGTACACATCAACTTCTCACCCTCCGAGCATTTCCTTTCCATTGAAGAGATCTCTCCTCTCTCTTCCTTGTCCTGTCTGGGTCAAAGCGGTAGTATTGCGCACCCAGCGGTAGTACCGCTGAGGAGCCACAAGCGGCAGTACCGCTCCGCAGCGGTAGTACCGCCCGTGGCTCCACAGCAGTAGTACCGCTGGGGGCCTGGCTCCTCCGCCTTGTCCTCAGCATCTTTGAGAGATTTCTTCTCTCTCTCGCGCGCGCCCCAACGGTAGTACCGCACTGCCTGCGGTACTATGGCCAAAGGGTCACAAGCGGCAGTACCGCTCCACAGCAGTACTACCGCCCTTGACCCCACTGCCGTAGTACCTCTGGGCAGTCTGGCTCCTACCGCCTCGATTCGAGAGGTCTTTTTCCCGTGTCAGGTTTTGCGGCACTAGTCACGGTTGTAGTGGCGGTAGTACCGTCCAGGAGCGGTAGTACCGCCCTACCACCGCGGTAGTACCGCATTTGGGTCCGTTCCCTACTGTCTCCTCAGCGCGGCAGTACCGCTAGCTGGCGCGGCAGTACCGTGGTCTTGGCGGTAGGACCGGCCCCTCTCAGCGGTAGTACCACCCTGTGCGGGGCTGGTTGCTGGGGGGAAACGGGATTGTTGCCCCCACTATAAAAGGGAGTCCCCTTCTTCCTTCTCACCCACCTCTTCCTCCCCCAAGCTCCATTTATTGCTCAAGCTCCATTAAATACTCCAAGCTCCATTTTCGCCCGATCTATCTCTCTAGCCAATCAAACTTGTTGATTGGCTCGGGAGTGGTTGAGAAGGCCCCGATCTACACTTCCACCAAGGGATTTTTGATTCCCCCACTCATCCCTAGCGGATCTTGTTACTCTTGGGTGTTTGAGCACCCTAGACGGTTGAGGTCACTTCGGAGCCATATTCCATTGTGGTGAAGCTTCGTGGTCTTGTTGGGAGCCTCCGATTAAGTTGTGGAGATTGCCCCAACCTTGTTTGTAAAGGTTCGGTCGCCGCCTTGAAGGGCACCAATAGTGGAATCATGGCATCTCGCATTGTGTGAGGGCGTGAGGAGAATACGGTGGCCCTAGTGGCTTCTTGGGGAGCATTGTGCCTCCACACCGCTCCAACGGAGACGTACTTCCCCTCAAAAGGAAGGAACTTCGGTAACACATCCTCGTCTTCACCGGATCCACTCTTGGTTATCTCTTACCTTTACTTGTGCAAGCTCTTTAGTGTTTCTACCCTTGCTTGCTTGTATGCTTGTTGTTATTGCATCATATAGGTTGCTCACCTAGTTGCACATCTAGACAACCTAATTTGATGCAAAGTTTAATTTGGTAAAGAAAAGCTAAAAATTGGTAGTTGCCTATTCACCCCCCTCTAATCAACCATATCGATCCTTTCAATTGGTATCAGAGCCTCATCTCTTTATTAAGGACTTTACCGTCCAAAGAGTATGGTTGATACCATAGACGGTGTGGAGGAACACTCCGGTGTGAATCCGATCTCGTCTATGGGAGATGGGGGAACTTCGGTCTCTCGTGAGGAGTTCAATGTGGCATAGGAGACATTAAAAACCTCCATGACGACCGAAGTTGAAAGCATGTTTACTAAATTTCTTGAGGGGCTTAAACTATCCACCGCATCGTTGAAAGTGGGTGATCCCGCCAACAAGGTGTCGGATGCTATCCCCGACAAGGGGGATGCTAGTAGTGAAAAGGCTCATTCTTCTAGTGGCAAGAATGGCACCAGCATCTTTGCCCATGTGGAACCACCACTTGTTTATGGTGGACCGGTTCCTTCCACTTATTTGAATCATGCCGGTCCTCCCCCTAAGATTGTGAAAAATGAGGATTTTGATTCTTGAGTTTACCACTTTAAACGTCATTTAAATCATGTGAACACTAACCTTTGGAGAATCATTGAAGAAGGTTTCTATCCACAAGATCCAAGCAACTTCACTCCTCGAGAAGCCGCGGACAATCAATTCAATGAGAATGCTCTCTTCATCATTCAAGATGCAATTCCACCCGAAGACCTACCTCATCTTCGTACCTTCGCCTTGGCCAAAGATGCATGGCATTGTGTCGTGTCTCTCTACCGGGGAAGCGCAAGCATTCAACGCTCCAACTATGAAGTGGTACAATATGAGGCTGATGAGTTTGCAATGAAGGAAGATGAAGAACCTCGTGAGCTTTATCGGAGAGTAACCAAACTCGCGGTCTCACTACGAGATCACGGGAGCAAGGACACGGATGACAATTGGATCAAGCGCAAATTCCTCAAGGCAATGATGCCCTACCACAAGGCCATGTCCTCCGTCATTCGTCAAAGACCGGACTTCCACACTTTGACCTCAAGTGAAGTGTTGGATGTGTTTGTGGCCATGAACATTTTGCACAAGACTGCTGACAATGCGGTGCTCCGTTCTCAACGGGCAAAGAAGCCTAACCTTGCATTGAAGGCCAAGCTCAACGTGGAAGAAGAAGAAGAGGAGAGCAACCCCGAAGATACGAAGTATGCATATCATGAATACATGGCACTTGCGTCAAGGCAATTTTGGACCAAGAAAAACTCAAGGCCCAACTTTAGCAAAAACAACTCGAGTGGCACAAGGGGCAAGCAACGTGTAAGGACTTGTTACAATTGCGGCAACGTGAGTTATTTCATTGCGGAATGCCCATATGAGAAGAGGGAAGACAATGGTGGCAAACTCATCCGAAAGGACAAGGCCAAGTCGTTCCCCAACAAGAACAACTTCACCAAGAAGACTCCTCCCAAGGCTTTGGTTGTGCAAGAAGAGTACAATGAGGATGATGACGATGATGAAGATGATGAGTCGGTTGCCATGGCCTCCGTTGCCATTGCAACAACGTCACGGGTGTCTCTCTTCGACTCACCCAATGAGAGCATCACCGCCAAGTGCCTCATGGCTAAAGCCACCAATAAGGTAACCTCCAACATCAAAACTACCATCATTAATCATCCTTCCCCAATGGATAGCATTAATGAACTTGAGGGAGCTAATGTGGAGGCTAACGAGTTTTAGGCCTTTATGGGCAAACTCAAGGGAAAATCCAAGAAGCACTTTGTTGCTCTCTTGGAACAACTTGGTAAGGCCAATGACATGATCGAGGCTCACGAAGACACCATCTCTAAGATGGAAGGGCATAGTCGTGACTATGCCGATGAGATTTTGTATCTTTCCAATGCTCTTGAGGAAGAGCGTGGTCTTTGTTTGGCTCTTGAGGAGTCACACAACATTGATCATGCTAAGTTAAAGAAAGATTATGATCATGCCCTCATTGTTTCTCGTGTGCTAAATTCCGAGAAGGCCAAACTCGGGGTTGATCTTGCTAGACTCAAAGAGGAGTTTGATACTTGACAAGGCCCACAAGGCCTTGAAGGGTATTCACGCTAGTCTCAAGGAGTCTCATGATCAACTCCAAGTGAAGCTAACTAAGGAGAAAGCAACTTTTCCTCATATGGTTTTAATTGATAATGCAAATGCTACTAACCCGTGTTGTGAGCATATACATCTTGTTGAGGAAAATGCTAAGTTGAAGGAGCAATTTGAGAGAGGTCTTGCGACTTGCATACAAGGCAAGAAGAACCTCAACGATCTCTTGATCAACCAAAAGGGAGGTGTGGCCAAGGAAGGGGTTGGGTACGAGCCCGACTCCAAGAACAAGAAGAAGAATGACAAGAACAAACGACCTCCTCCCCTTATGCAAACCTTTGTGAGGGAGGGAGAGAGTGCCCCCGAGGAGAAGAAGAAGAACAATGTCAAGAAGGGCAATGTCACCCCTCCCAACAAAGCCGGCGATTTCAATCCTTCTTATGTGTTATGCCGTGCTAGTGATGGGCATGTTTATGCCAAATTTGTTGGTTCTCTTCATGAGTACATTGAATGGTCTATTTGGGTTCCTAAGACCCTTGTTACTAACATCAAAGGATCCATTACAAAATGGGTACCTAAAACCAAGTGTCACATCCCTAGTTCTGGTATGACCTAGGCTAGCTAGTCATTTGTGCATCATGTTTAAATTCTATTTAATTTTGAAATGAGGACTTGTGAAACCCTCAGAATCATTTTGAAAATGACCCAAATAAAAATTTCTCCAAAAGGGTCCAAGAAATGCTCATGTTGCTCTCTGAAAATATTGGACAGAGATAAAAATCAACCCAATATTTTTAGGAGCTCATGGATATTTATTTTGGCCATTTGGAATTAATGCATAAATATTTGCATTGGAAATATATTAGTTATATATATTAATATATGTCCAAAAATTATGCCATTTATAAAGGAGCTCTGGAATAATATAGTTAGCCCCTGCAAAAATTGGCATAGGTAAATAAATTGATTTAGTATTATTATTAAATCAGAACTAATGTCAGAAAATTTAGAAAAAGAAATAAAACAGGAAAAACCTTACCTGGGCTTCTGCCTGGCACCTCTGGCCCAGCAGCAGCAGGCCGGCCCAGCCAGCAGGCGGCCCAGCCCGCCTCCTCCTCTGTCGTCTTCGTCCTCGACAGAGGGAGGGGAGCGTGCCCGGCGCGCGCGCGCGCCACCGCGCCACGCCACCTCCCTCTCTGCCTGCCTGCCCTCTCCCCTCCTCGTCTGGATGCCCCGAAGACGCCATGCAGCCACCCCGACCTCTCTCGCACTCTCCCTCGCCCTCCTCCTCTCCCCCTGCTCTCTCCCTCGCACACCCGAGCGCCATCACCGCCGCCGCTCGCCGTTGCCGTGGCCACCGGCCTCCCCTCGCCTCCCCGATACGCTTCCCAGCTCCGCCACGACCCCCTCTACCTCCTCGTCAAGCCACGCACTGTTGGGTTTCGTAGTAATTTCAAAAAATTTCCTACGCACACGCAAGATCATGTGATGCATAGCAACGAGGGGAGAGTGTTGTCTACGTACCCAACGCAGACCGACTGCGGAAGCGATGACACGACGTAGAGGAAGTAGTCGTACGTCTTCACGATCCAACCGATCAAGCACCGAAACTACGGCACCTCCGAGTTCGAGCACACGTTCAGCTCGATGACGATCCCCGGACTCCGATCCAGCAAAGTGTCGGGGAAGAGTTCCGTCAGCACGACGGCGTGGTGACGATCTTGATGAACTACAGCAGCAGGGCTTCGCCTAAACTCCGCTACAGTATTATCGAGGTATATGGTGGCAGGGGGCACCGCACACGGCTAAGGAATAGATCACGTGGATCAACTTGTTGTGTCTTTGGTGCTAGCCCTGCCCCTCTATTTATATGTTGAGCCCCGGGGTCGAAACTTGGAGCAAAAGCCTCCTCAAAGTCGGTTTTGCCCGAAAGGCAAGAGTCCCACTCGGACTCCAGGACCAAACGCCACAATCCTTGGCGTCCGGCCCAGACGCCATGGGCCTCGGCGTCTGGCCCAGGGCCAGACGCCAGGGTCTCCAGCGTTTGGCCCCCTGGCCTCCGCAAAACTCCTTTTTGCACCGATCTAAAGCCTCATGGGCTTGACCCCTCGGCCTAACCATATCATCCAATATATGAATCTTTATGTCTCGACCATTTCGAGACTCCTCGTCATGTCCCCGATCTCATCCGGGACTCCGAACTCCTTCGGTTCATCAAAACATGTAAACTCATAATATAACTGTCATCGTAACCTTAAGCGTGCGGACCCTACGGGTTCGAGAACAATGTAGACATGACCGAGACACGTCTCCGGTCAATAACCAATAGCGGGACCTGGATGCCCATATTGGCTCCTACATATTCTACGAAGATCTTTATCGGTCAGACCGCATAACAACATACGCTGTTCCCTTTGTCATCGGTATGTCACTTGCCCGAGATTCGATCGTCGGTATCCAATACCTAGTTCAATCTCGTTACTGGCAAGTCTCTTTACTCGTTCCGTAATACATCATCTCACAACTAACATATTAGTTGCAGTGCTTGCAAGGCTTATGTGATGTGCATTACCGAGAGGGCCCAGAGATACCTCTCCGACAATCAGAGTGACAAATCCTAATCTCGAAATACGCCAACCCAACATCTACTTTTGGAGACACCTGTAATGCTCCTTTATAATCACCCAGTTACGTTGTGACGTTTGGTAGCACCCAAAGTGTTCCTCCGGCAAACGGGAGTTGCATAATCTCATAGTCATAGGAACATGTATAAGTCATGAAGAAAGCAATAGCAACATACTAAACGATCAGGTGCTAAGCTAATGGAATGGGTCATGTCAATCAGATCATTCAACTAATGATGTGATCTCGTTACTCAAATAACAACTCATTGTTCATGGTCAGGAAACATAACCATCTTTGATTAACGAGCTAGTCAAGTAGAGGCATACTAGTGACACTTTGTTTGTCTATGTATTCACACATGTATTATGTTTCCGGTTAATACAATTCTAGCATGAATAATAAACATTTATCATGATTATAAGGAAATAAATAATAACTTTATTATTGCCTCTAGGGAATATTTCCTTCAGTCTCCCACTTGCACTAGAGTCAATAATCTAGATTATACTGTAATGATTCTAACACCCATGGAGCTTTGGTGCTGATCATGTTTTGCTCGTGGAAGAGGCTTAGTCAACGGGTCTGCAACATTCAGATCCGTATGTATCTTGCAAATCTCTATGTCTCCCACCTGGACCAGATCCCGGATGGAGTTGAAGCGTCTCTTGATGTGTTTGGTCCTTTTGTGAAATCTGGATTCCTTTGCCAAGGCAATTGCACCAGTATTGTCACAAAAGATTTTCATTGGACCCGATGCATTAGGTATGACACCTAGATCGGATATGAACTCCTTCATCCAGACTCCTTCGTTTGCTGCTTCCGAAGCAGCTATGTATTCTGCTTCACATGTAGATCCCGCTACGACGCTTTGTTTAGAACTGCACCAACTGACAGCTCCACCGTTTAATGTAAACACGTATCCGGTTTGCGATTTAGAATTGTCCGGATCAGTGTCAAAGCTTGCATCAACGTAACCTTTTACGGTGAGCTCTTTGTCACCTCCATATACGAGAAACATATCCTTAGTCCTTTTCAGGTATTTCAGGATGTTCTTGACCACTGTCCAGTGATCCACTCCTGGATTACTTTGGTACCTCCCTGCTAAACTTATAGCAAGGCACACATCAGGTCTGGTACACAACATTGCATACATGATAGAGCCTATGGCTGATGCATAGGGAACATCTTTCATATTCTCTCTATCTTCTGCAGTGGTCGGGCATTGAGTCTTACTCAACTTCACACCTTGTAATACAGGCAAGAATCCTTTCTTTGCTCGATCCATTTTGAATTTCTTCAAAATCTTGTCAAGGTATGTGCTTTGTGAAAGTCCAATTAAGCGTCTTGATCTATCTCTATAGATCTTAATGCCTAATATGTAAGCAGCTTCACCGAGGTCTTTCATTGAAAACCTTTTATTCAAGTATCCCTTTATGCTATCCAGAAATTCTATATCATTTCCAATCAGCAATATGTCATCCACATATAATATCAGAAATGCTACAGAGCTCCCACTCACTTTCTTGTAAATACAGGCTTCTCCGAAAGTCTGTATAAAACCAAATGCTTTGATCACACTATCTAAACGTTTATTCCAACTCCGAGAGGCTTGCACCAGTCCATAAATGGATCGCTGGAGCTTGCACACTTTGTTAGCTCCCTTTGGATCGACAAAACCTTCCGGTTGCATCATATACAACTCTTCTTCCAGAAATCCATTCAGGAATGCAGTTTTGACATCCATCTGCCAAATTTCATAATCATAAAATGTGGCAATTGCTAACATGATTCGGACGGACTTAAGCATCGCTACAGGTGAGAAGGTCTCATCGTAGTCAATCCCTTGAACTTGCCGAAAACCTTTTGCGACAAGTCGAGCTTTGTAGACAGTAACATTACCATCAGCGTCAGTCTTCTTCTTAAAGATCCATTTATTCTCAATTTCTTGCCGATCATCGGGCAAGTCAACCAAAGTCCATACTTTGTTCTCATACATGGATCCCATCTCAGATTTCATGGCTTCAAGCCACTTTGCGGAATCTGGGCTCACCATCGCTTCTTCATAGTTCGTAGGTTCATCATGATCTAGTATCATGACTTCCAGAATAGGATTACCGTACCACTCTGGTGTGGATCTTACTCTCGTTGATCTACGAGGTTCAGCAGTATCTTGATCTGAAGTTTCATGATCATTATCATTGGCTTCTTCACTAACTGGTGTAGGTGTCACTGAAACAGTTTTCTGTGATGAACTACTCTCCAGTAAGGGAGCAGGTACAGTTACCTCGTCAAGTTCTACTTTCCTCCCACTCACTTCTTTCGAGAGAAACTCCTTCTCTAGAAAGGATCCATTCTTAGCAACGAATGTCTTGCCTTCGGATCTGTGATAGAAGGTGTACCCAATAGTCTCCTTTGGGTATCCTATGAAGACACATTTCTCCGATTTGGGTTCGAGCTTATCAGGTTGAAGCTTTTTCACATAAGCATCGCAGCCCCAAACTTTAAGAAACGACAACTTTGGTTTCTTGCCAAACCACAGTTCATAAGGCGTCGTCTCAACGGATTTTGATGGTGCCCTATTTAACGTGAATGCGGCCGTCTCTAAAGCATATCCCCAAAATGATAGCGGTAAATCAGTAAGAGACATCATATATCGCACCATATCTAGTAAAGTACGATTACGACGTTCGGACACACCATTACGCTGTGGTGTTCCGGGTGGCGTGAGTTGCGAAACTATTCCACAGTTTTTCAAATGTACACCAAACTCGTAACTCAAATATTCTCCTCCACGATCAGATCGTAGAAACTTTATTTTCTTGTTACGATGATTTTCAACTTCACTCTGAAATTCTTTGAACTTTTCAAATGTTTCAGACTTATGTTTCATTAAGTAGATATACCCATATCTGCTTAAATCATCTGTGAAGGTGAGAAAATAACGATATCCGCCACGAGCCTCAATATTCATCGGGCCACATACATCGGTATGTATGATTTCCAACAAATCTGTTGCTCTCTCCATAGTACTGGAGAACGGTGTTTTAGTCATCTTGCCCATGAGGCACGGTTCGCAAGTACCAAGTGATTCATAATCAAGTGGTTCCAAAAGTCCATCAGTATGGAGTTTCTTCATGCGCTTTATACCAATATGACCTAAACGACAGTGCCACAAATAAGTTGCACTTTCATTATCAACTCTGCATCTTTTGGCTTCAACATTATGAATATGTGTATTACTACTATCGAGATTCAATAAGAATAGACCACTCTTCAAGGGTGCATGACCATAAAAGATATTACTCATATAAATAGAACAACCATTATTCTCTGATTTAAATGAATAACCACCTCGCATTAAACAAGATCCAGATATAATGTTCATGCTCAACGCTGGCACCAAATAACAATTATTTAGGTCTAATATTAATCCCGAAGGTAGATGTAGAGGTAGCGTGCCGACCGCGATCACATCAACTTTGGAACCATTTCCCACGTGCATCGTCACCTCGTCCTTTGCCAGTGCCCGCTTATTCCGTAGTCCCTGTTTCGAGTTGCAAATATTAGCAACAGAACCAGTATCAAATACCCAGGTGCTACTGCGAGCTCTAGTAAGGTACACATCAATAACATGTATATCACATATACCTTTGTTCACCTTGCCATCCTTCTTATCCGCCAAATACTTGGGGCAGTTCCGCTTCCAGTGACCAGTCTGCTTGCAGTAGAAGCACTCAGTTTCAGGCTTAGGTCCAGACTTGGGTTTCTTCTCTTGAGCAGCAACTTGCTTGCCGTTCTTCTTGAAGTTCCCCTTTTTCTTCCCTTTGCCCTTTTTCTTGAAACTAGTGGTCTTGTTAACCATCAACACTTGATGCTCCTTCTTGATTTCTACCTCCGCAGCTTTCAGCATTGCGAAGAGCTCGGGAATAGTCTTGTTCATCCCTTGCATATTATAGTTCATCACGAAGCTCTTGTAGCTTGGTGGCAGTGATTGGAGAATTCTGTCAATAACGCAATCATCTGGAAGATTAACTCCCAATTGAATCAAGTGATTATTATACCCAGACATTTTGAGTATATGCTCACTGACAGAACTGTTCTCCTCCATCTTGCAGCTATAGAACTTATTGGAGACTTCATATCTCTCAATTCGGGCATTTGCTTGAAATATTAACTTCAACTCCTGGAACATCTCATATGCTCCATGACGTTCAAAACGTCGTTGAAGTCCCGATTCTAAGCCGTAAAGCATGGCACACTGAACTATCGAGTAGTCATCAGTTTTGCTCTGCCAGACGTTCATAACATCTGGTGTTGCTCCAGCAGCAGGCCTGGCACCCAGCGGTGCTTCCAGGACGTAATTTTTTTGTGCAGCAATGAGGATAATCCTCAAGTTACGGACCCAGTCCGTGTAATTGCTACCATCATCTTTCAACTTTGCTTTCTCAAGGAACGCATTAAAATTTAATGGAACAACAGCACGAGCCATCTATCTACAATCAACATAAACAAGCAAGATACTATCAGGTACTAAGTTCATGATAAATTTAAGTTCAATTAATCATATTATTTAAGAACTCCCACTTAGATAGACATCCCTCTAATCCTCTAAGTGATTACGTGATCCAAATCAACTAAACCATGACCGATCATCACGTGAGATGGAGTAGTTTTCAATGGTGAACATCGTTATGTTGATCATATCTACTATATGATTCACGCTCGACCTTTCGGTCTCCGTGTTCCGAGGCCATATCTGCATATGCTAGGCTCGTCAAGTTTAACCTGAGTATTCTGCGTGTGCAAAACTGGCTTGCACCCGTTGTAGATGGACGTAGAGCTTATCACACCCGATCATCACGTGGTGTCTGGGCACGACGAACTTTGGCAACGGTGCATACTCAGGGAGAACACTTCTTGATAATTTAGTGAGAGATCATCTTATAATGCTACCGTCAATCAAAGCAAGATAAGATGCATAAAAACATAAACATCACATGCAATCAATATAAGTGATATGATATGGTCATCATCATCTTGTGCTTGTGATCTCCATCTCCGAAGCACCGTCATGATCACCATCGTCACCGGCGCGACACCTTGATCTCCATCGTAGCATCGTTGTCGTCTCGCCAATCTTATGCTTCCACGACTATCACTACCGTTTAGTAATAAAGTAAAGCATTACATCGCGATTGCATTGCATACAATAAAGCGACAACCATATGGCTCCTGCCAGTTGCCGATAACTCGGTTACAAAACATGATCATCTCATACAATAAAATTCAGCATCATGCCTTGACCATATCACATCACAACATGCCCTGCAAAAACAAGTTAGACGTCCTCTACTTTGTTGTTGCATGTTTTACGTGGCTGCTACGGGCTTAAGTAAGAACCAATCTCACCTACGCATCAAAACCACAATGATAGTTTGTCAAATAGACTCCGTTTTAACCTTCTCAAGGACCAGGCGTAGCCATACTCGGTTCAACTAAAGTTGGAGAGACAGTCGCCCGCAAGCCATCTATGTGCAAAGCACGTCGAGGGAACCGGTCTCGCGTAAGCGTACGCGTAAGGTTGGTCCGGGTCGTCTCGTCCAACAATACCGCCGAACCAAAGTATGACATGCTGGTAGGCAGTATGACTTGTATCGTCCACAACTCACTTGTGTTCTACTCGTGCATATAACATCAACATAAATAACCTAGGCTCTGAAACCACTGTTGGGTTTCGTAGTAATTTCAAAAAATTTCCTACGCACACGCACGATCATGTGATGCATAGCAACGAGGGGAGAGTGTTGTCTACGTACCCAACGCAGACCGACTGCGAAAGCGATGACACGACGTAGAGGAAGTAGTCGTACGTCTTCACGATCCAACCGATCAAGCACCGAAACTACGGCACCTCCGAGTTCGAGCACACGTTCAGCTCGATGACGATCCCCGGACTCCGATCCAGCAAAGTGTCGGGGAAGAGTTCCGTCAGCACGACGGCGTGGTGACGATCTTGATGAACTACAGCAGCAGGGCTTCGCCTAAACTCTGCTACAGTATTATCGAGGTATATGGTGGCAGGGGGCACCGCACACGGCTAAGGAATAGATCACGTGGATCAACTTGTTGTGTCTTTGGTGCTAGCCCTGCCCCTCTATTTATATGTTGAGCCCCGGGGTCGAAACTTGGAGCAAAAGCCTCCTCAAAGTCGGTTTTGCCCGAAAGGCAAGAGTCCCACTCGGACTCCAGGACCAAACGCCACAATCCTTGGCGTCTGGCCCAGACGCCATGGGCCTCGGCGTCTGACCCAGGGCCAGACGCCAGGGTCTCCGGCGTTTGGCCCCCTGGCCTCCGCAAAACTCCTTTTTGCACCGATCTAAAGCCTCATGGGCTTGACCCCTTGGCCTAACCATATCATCCAATATATGAATCTTTATGTCTCGACCATTTCGAGACTCCTCGTCATGTCCCCGATCTCATCCGGGACTCCGAACTCCTTCGGTTCATCAAAACATGTAAACTCATAATATAACTGTCATCGTAACCTTAAGCGTGCGGACCCTACGGGTTCGAGAACAATGTAGACATGACCGAGACACGTCTCCGGTCAATAACCAATAGCGGGACCTGGATGCCCATATTGGCTCCTACATATTCTACGAAGATCTTTATCGGTCAGACCGCATAACAACATACGCTGTTCCCTTTGTCATCGGTATGTCACTTGCCCGAGATTCGATCGTCGGTATCCAATACCTAGTTCAATCTCGTTACTGGCAAGTCTCTTTACTTGTTCCGTAATACATCATCTCACAACTAACATACTAGTTGCAGTGCTTGCAAGGCTTATGTGATGTGCATTACCGAGAGGGCCCAGAGATACCTCTCCGACAATCGGAGTGACAAATCCTAATCTCGAAATACGCCAACCCAACATCTACTTTTGGAGACACCTGTAATGCTCCTTTATAATCACCCAGTTACGTTGTGACGTTTGGTAGCACCCAAAGTGTTCCTCCGGCAAACGGGAGTTGCATAATCTCATAGTCATAGGAACATGTATAAGTCATGAAGAAAGCAATAGCAACATACTAAACGATCAGGTGCTAAGCTAATGGAATGGGTCATGTCAATCAGATCATTCAACTAATGATGTGATCTCGTTACTCAAATAACAACTCATTGTTCATGGTCAGGAAACATAACCATCTTTGATTAACGAGCTAGTCAAGTAGAGGCATACTAGTGACACTTTGTTTGTCTATGTATTCACACATGTATTATGTTTCCGGTTAATACAATTCTAGCATGAATAATAAACATTTATCATGATTATAAGGAAATAAATAATAACTTTATTATTGCCTCTAGGGCATATTTCCTTCACGCACCTCCGGACGCGCTCCATCGCCGACGCCGTTGTCTTCTTCACCACCGACGCCGGAGATTGACCTCGCCGCCATCGCCGTCGATTCGCCGGACGCAGGACGTCCCCGAGCACACCGGCCTGCTCTGCAAGTCCGCCGTGAGCCCCTCTTCCTTTCCCCTCACCTCTCTCTCGCGCGCGTGCCCTGTAGCCGCTGCCCCGCGAGCGCCCGAAGCCGCCGTCCGCCATGGCCGGCGAGCTCCGTGCCCCCGAGCACCTCCGCCTCGCGTAGTAGCTCGACGTGCTCCTGCTGCCTCGTAGCTACCGCCTGTGCCCTCCGTTCGCTCGAACGCGAGCTGCAGCCCCACGCCCGCGCTATCCCGAACTCCGGTCGCCGCCCAAGTGGTCGCCGCCGGTGATATAGACCGTCTCCGGTGAAACAGAGGGCGCCACAGGATGCACGCGAGCCTGGGCTTCGCGTAGGTGCTCTCCGCCGCGCGATTTGTCGCCGGAGCGACGATTCCGCAGCCCTCCCTCGCGTTCAGGCCTCGCCGGCGACTAACCGCCGGCGGGTTTGACTTGTTTGACCTGGGATTTGACCCCCAGGGTCGCTGACTAGTGGGGCCAGGCCCTGCTAATTTTAGTTAAAAAATAACTAAACCTAATTAGCCACTAACACTGACCAGTGGGCCCGACCCCCCCTAATCTTTTAATTAAGTTAATCTAACCCTGTTTAACCCCCTGTCACTGACGTGTGGACCCCACACATCAGGTTTGACCCCAGTCAGCCGCAGTTGACTGCTGACGTCGTGCTGACGTCATGCTGGCGCAATAATATGATTTCTGGAATTAAAATAATTCAGGAAATTCCAGAAATTGATTTAAACTTCAAAAATTCATATCAAATCAACCGTAGCTCAGATTAAAATAATTTATATATGAAAAATTATCAGAAAAATGCAATCTATCCATCTGTACTAGTTTCATTCATGACAAACCAACTTATACATGCTGAATATGGGAAAACACATTATGGCATATTAAGAGACTTAATTTAGAATTGCATTTGAGCTTTGGTTCAAATGGACTTCAAACCAAATGAGTACTAGTTGCATTAGCACAATCAGCATCACATCTTCATGCCATGTTCATGCATCATTGTGTTGCATATGCTTGTGTTTTGATTGTTGGCACCGTTCCTTCTCGATAGATCCTGCTCCGGAGCTGTTCCAGAGTACCTGTCGGTGAAGCAGTGCCTCCTCTGTTGATTTACCAGGCAAGCAAACCCCCTTGTTCATTTCGATAAAACCCTACTCTCTCGCTCCTGCTCTCAGTTATTGCATTAGAACAACAACGATTCATCTGCTACTTTGTGCTGCGGTAGTTGAACCCATTCCTCTGCATGACCTGTCATTGCCACAGTAAATAGTTGAAACCCACTAGCATGTGTAGGAGTTGATTGAAGCCATTGTTGTGTTCCTACCATGCTATGCCTGCTATTGCTTAGAGCTGTGTCAGGTCTGGTTCATTGGGAATGAATTGGAGTGTTACGATATGTTCTGATGCTGAGAGTGAAGTGTGTGAACACGATTTGGTAAAGGTAGCGGTGAGAGGCCATGTAGGAGTACATGGTGGGTTGTCTCACTGGAACCGTCCTTAAGCACTGAGTTCTGTGTATGTTGTCCAATGACTCGATACTACCACACATTGGGTTCCAGTAACTCGACCCCTCTCGACTTATTAACCAACTTGGTCTCTGTGCAGGAGTCGCAACTAGTTTCTGGTGTTTGTAGGTAGTGCTATTTTTCTACCAAGTGGCACCCGGCAGGGTGGGCTTGGGACAGACTAGGCACACGTGGCACGGTGTACCAAGTGGCACCCGGATGGTGGGCTTGGGAACCCTGCTCACATTGTTTGGGGCCGTGAGCGACACCCCGGCGGGATCTCCTTGCGGATGGAACCCGAATAGGCGATAAACCTGGACTAGAGTCTTGTGTGGTTAGTCAGGTCATGGCCGACACCCTCGCCAGGCTTCCGCTTGAAGGTTGCCGAGATACATGACGTGTACATGGCGGTAAGTGGCGAGAGCGTGTGTGAAGAAGTACACCCCTGGAGGGTTAACATGATCTATTCGAATAGCCGGGTCCGCGGTTATGGACTTCTTGGATGCTTACATGGTACATAGACAACTTGAAGTGGATACTCTAAAATGCTCAAGACAAGTGTGAGCGCTATGGATGGCCTTCTCGTAGGGAGACGGGGATGAATCCATAGTAGTGTATTGTGTGGTGATTAGTGGACTCGTGTGCGCCATATCACCTCAAGAGTTTCTGGTAGTCATAGAACAGGATAGCCACAGAGTCAAAGCTGGCTTGCTGCAACTAAACCCCACATTACTCTGTTGATCCAAATGCATGTATGATAGGATCTGATGTAAGTCTTGCTGAGTACCTTTGTACTCATGTTGCTTTATTTATGTTTTTGCAGCGAAGACTTCGGTCTTACTAGTGTTCTCGTGGACTTCGACTAGTAGCTAGTACCTCAGCTACGATCTTGATCGGATATTGTATATAGTCAGGCTCTTCAGCCTTTTTCATTTGTAGGTGTCTGTACCCAGACATGTAATGCTTCCGCTTGTTGCTTGTATGCTCTGTATGACGGGTTTTGTGACCCCTGTTTGCAATAAATGCTATGATGGCTCTTCTGAGCCTTTATCTATATGATTGTTGAGTTATGTTGTGATGCCATGTTCTACAGCACATACTTGCATGTTATGCGTACGTGTAATGTGTATTGCTATGTGTGGGATCTGACTATCTAGTTGTTTATTCTTAGTAGCCTCTCTTACCGGGAAATGTCTCCTAGTGCTTCCACTGAGCCCTGGTAGCTTGCTACTGCTCCGGAACACTTAGGCTGGCCGGCATGTGTCCTTCTTCGATCCTGTGTCTGTCCCTTCGGGGAAATGTCACGCGATGAATACCGGAGTCCTGTTAGCCCGCTACAGCCCGGTTCACCGGAGTCCTGTTAGCCCAGTGCTACAGCCTGGATTCACTCGCTGATGACCGACACGTTCGATGCTGGGTCATGGATGCCTGTCCCTGTAAGTTAGTGCCACTTTGGGTTTACGACTAGCCATGTCAGCCCGGGCTCTTTATCATATGGATGCTAGCGACACCATCATATACGTGTGCCAAAAGGCGCAAACGGTCCCGGGCAAAGGTAAGGCGACACCCGTGGGGATACCGTGCGTGAGGCCGCAAAGTGATATGAGGTGTTACATGCTAGATCGATGTGGCATTGAGTCGGGGTCCCGACAGCGTTGGTATCAGAGCCTGACTGCCTGTAGGATTACCAAGCCAAACCGGTCGAAGTTGAGTCTAGAAAATCTTTAGTTATGTAAGGGAATTGATTGTGGGTTGGAACGTAAGGCTCTTTTTACTCCTTATACCTCATGGCCTTCTGATCTGAGTCATCCTATCCTTTCTACGGGGTTAAGGAACTAGGCTTTCTCTTCCGTCTATCAGGATCACGTGTTACTACTCCGTAGTCCCATAGGATTGGTTGATCAGAGTCATACCCCAGTTTTCGAGTATTTCCGGTGTAGTCTGTTTAGTATGATCTCAGAACCTTGAGTAATGCTGATGAGTATGTTATTACCCCATTCTAGTAGGATGTCTCATTCTGAGCATTTTACTGCCGTTATGCTGCCGGAATTTCCCTAGGAGTTCGAGAGATACTAATTTCCTTATCCTACATTCTATAGCCTATAGATTGATGCTGATTCCGTCCTTGGTTTCGTTTCACAGGATGTCATCTAGTTCTATTGTTCGTAGCGAGAACCATGGAGATGGTAGGAATGAGGATCCTTCCGACCCGCCTTCGTTGACAGAGTTCATGTTAGAAATGGAGAGGAACAAGCGTGAGTCTAACCGTTTGTTGGCACGTATCGAGGAGAACACCGCACATCAGTCCAATAAGTCTGCGACCATTCATGACTTCATTCGCTTGCACCCACCTACCTTTCATCATTCCATCGAGCCACTCGATGCAGATGACTGGCTCCGTAGCATCACTCATAAGCTGCGTTCCGCGAGCGTAGCTGAAGATGACAAGGTCACCTATGCCACATACCACCTGGAAGGTCCTGCTAGTCTTTGGTGGCAGAACTATGAGGCTATGCTTCCAGCTGGCCAGATTCCTACCTGGAGAGATTTCACTGAGGCTTTTCGCGAGCATCACATTCCCCAGGCCCTCATCGATCGCAAGAGAGAAGAGTTCTGTAGTTTCACCCAGAGTAAGATGGCTGTTGATGCTTATAGTAGAGAGTTTGAGAACCTCGCTCGCTATGCTACAGAAGAAGTGTCCACGGACGCCAAGAAGCAGGCTAGGTTCCGGAAGGGTCTCAACCCCAAGTTGCGTCGTGATCTCCACCTGCATCATTGTGATACATTCCAAGCCCTTGTGAACAAGGCCATCAATGCAGAGACAGCTCAGCTCACTTACGAGGAGTCTCATAAGCACACCCGTGATTTGGGATCTTCCTCTGGCTCTAGTTCCCAGAAGCGCCGGATTTGGGTTCCAAACTCCGCTCTTCCTTCTGGATATACACCGAGGCCATCCTATGTGGTGCCTTCCCCAGCTCAGTCGTATGTTTCACCCAGGCCTACTGGTAGACCGTTTGTTAGTGCGGGTCCATGTCCAACCTCAGGGACTTGCTTCACATGCGGGAAGCCAGGACACTATGCACGTGACTGCTCTTAGACTAGTTATGCTCCACCCCAGCCCGAGAAGACTGTTGGCTGTGTTAAGCCATCACGCAAGATGATCAGTGTTAAGTCAGCTCCCACTGAACGTGGACGTGTGCATCACGTCTCAGCTAAAGACGCTCATGATGATCCGGATGTCGTTCTTGGTACACTCCTTGTCAATTGTCACCCAGCATCAGTTCTATTCGATACTGGAGCATCTCACTCCTTCGTTTCTGAAGGCTATGCTCATTTGCACGACATATCATTTTGTGATATGCCAACTCCGCTTGAAATCCAAACCCTAGGGTCTAGATGGCAGACCACCAGAATCAGCCATGGTAATGAAATCCTTGTTGACAGACTTGTATTCCTTGCATCACTTGTAGCCCTCAAGTCCTCAGATATTAACATCATCTTGGGAATGGACTAGATGACAGCTCATCATGCCAAGATTGATTGTTACACCAGATCTGTTCAGCTTACACACCCATTTGGCAAGATAGTCACTGTCTCCACTAGAGTTGCAAAGCGTCAGCTCTATTCTCTTAATGCCAGCCCTCTTCCAGACCTTGAAGATATCCCGGTAGTCCGTGACTTTCCGGATGTCTTTCCAGAGGAACTGCCAGGTGTTCCACCTGACAGAGATGTAGAGTTCGTCATAGATCTTATCCCAGGAACAGCTCCAATCTCTAGGAGACCTTACAAGATGGCACCCTTAGAACTAGCCGAGCTTAAGAAACAACTTGATGAGTCCTTGCAAAAAGGTTTCATCCGCCCTAGTTCTTCTCCTTGGGCTTGCCCCGTCCTCTTCGTCAAGAAGAAGGATGGTACGGACCGGATGGTTGTAGATTATCGTCCCGTTAATTTGGTCACGATAAAGAACAAATATCCGCTCCCTAGGATCAACGATCTGTATGATCAGCTTGCTGGATCCTCAGTCTTCTCCAAGATGGATTTGAGGTTAGGATACCACCAAATTAAGATCAGAAACGGGGACATTCCCAAGACAGCCTTTGTTACTCGTTATGGTCAGTACGAGTACACCGTCATGTCCTTTGGCCTAACCAATGCTCCAGCTACTTTCTCCCGCTTGATGAACTCGATCTTCATGGAGTACTTAGACAAGTTCGTCGTGGTTTACCTCGATGATATTCTTATTTACTCGAAGAACGAGGAAGAGCATGCCGAACATCTTAGACTTGTGTTAGAAAAACTCAGAGAGCACCGCCTTTATGCCAAGTTCTCCAAGTGTGAATTTTGGTTGCCAGAAGTGACCTACCTAGGCCACGTAATCTCTGGTAAGGGCATTGCTGTCAATCCCGAGAGAGTCAAGGCTGTTCTCGATTGGACTCCACCTGAGACCGTCAAACAAGTTAGGAGTTTCCTTGGTCTAGCCAGCTATTGTCGTCGCTTTGTTGAAAACTTCTCCAAAGTAGCCAAACCCCTCACGGAACTTCTCAAGAAGGATAAAAAGTTTGAGTGGTCCCCACAGTGTGAGTACAGCTTTCAGGAACTGAAAAGACGCCTGACTTCTGCTCCCATACTTGTGCCACCGGATTTCACAAAGGACTTTATTATCTACTGCGACGCCTCACGACAGGGACTAGGTTGCATTCTTATGCAGGATCGTCATGTGATTGCCTATGCATCTCGACAGTTGCATCCACATGAGGATAATTATCCTACACATGATCTAGAGCTTGCAGCCGTAGTCTATGCACTCAAGACCTGGCGACATTACCTCCTTGGTAAACGTTGCGAGATCTACACCGATCACCAGAGTCTCAAGTATATCTTCACCCAACCGGATCTGAACCTTAGGCAAAGACGTTGGCTGGAGTTGATCACAGATTTCGACCTAGGGATTACCTACACCCCAGGCAAAGCCAATGTCATGGATGATGCTCTAAGCCGTAAATCCTATTGCAACAATCTCATGTTGCAGCAAGGCCAACCACTTCTCCATGAGGAATTCTGTAAGCTTAATCTTCACATAGCTCCTCGCGGATTTCTTTCCACCTTGGTGGCGAAACCTACCCTTGTGGATCTTATCATAGAAGCCCAGAAGCATGATACGGGGATTACCCGGATCAAGAGAAACATTGCCAAGGGTATTGCTGGTAGTTTCTCTATAGATGATCGAGGTGTTGTTTTCTTTGGGAACCGCCTGGTGGTCCCCAAGAAGCAACATCTTCGACAATTGATTCTCAAGGAGGTGCATGAATCTCCTCTCACGATTCATCCCGGTAGCACTAAGATGTATCAGGACCTACGCCAGAGGTTCTGGTGGACTAGGATGAAGAGAGAAATCGCTGAGTTCATTGCTAAATGTGACGTTTGTCGTCGCGTTAAGGCAGAGCATTAGAGACCTGCTGGCACCCTTCAGCCTTTAGCTATTCCTGAGTGGAAATGGGATAAAGTTGGTATGGACTTCATCACCGGCTTTCCTAGGACCAAGAGAGGGAATAACGCTATCTTCGTAGTCGTTGATCGTCTTTCCAAAGTGGCTCACTTCCTTCCTGTTCGAGAGAGTATCACTGCTAGTCAGCTTGCTGACTTATACATTTCTCGAATAGTATCACTCCATGGTGTTCCACTAGAGATCAATTCAGACCGTGGCAGTCTTTTCACTTCTCATTTCTGGGAGAGTTTCCAAACTGCCATGGGAACCCATCTTTCCTTCAGTACCGCTTTCCACCCTCAGTCGAGTGGTCAGGTGGAACGGGTCAATCAAATTCTCGAAGACATGCTTAGAGCTTGCGTTATCTCATTCGGTATGGATTGGGAGAAATGTCTTCCTTTTGCCGAGTTTGCTTATAACAATAGCTATCAATCCAGCCTCAAGAAAGCTCCTTTTGAGGTTCTCTATGGACGAAGATGTCGAACACCTTTGAACTGGTCAGAAACTGGTGAAAGACAATTCTTTGGACCGGACATGATCCAGGAGGCAGAAGAGCAAGTTCGCATCATTCGTGAGAATTTGAAAACAGCCCAGTCTCATCAGAAGAGCCAGTACGATCGTCATCATAAGGATATGACTTATGAAATTGGCGACCAGGCTTACCTTCGGGTTACTCCTTTGAAGGGTACCCATTGTTTCGGTATCAAGGGCATGTTGGCTCCTCGTTACATTGGTCCCTTTCGCATTCTCGCTAAACGAGGAGAGGTTGCCTACCAATTGGAACTACCCCCACATCTTTCTCAAGTTCATGATGACTTCCACGTCTCTCAACTCAGGCGTTGCTTCTCGGATCCCATCCGCGGAGTGGACCATGAAACGCTTGATCTCCAAGATAACCTCACATACCGAGAGTACCCGGTTCACATTCTTGATCAAGCCGAGCGTGTTACCCGACGTCAGAACATCAAGTTTCTCAAAGTTCAGTGGTCTCATCATTCCGAGAGAGAAGCTACTTGGGAGCGAGAAGATCGTCTTCGACTGGAGTACCCCGCTTTCTTTCCGTCAACCCCTGAATCTCGGGACGAGATTCTTTCAAGTGGGGGCGAGTTGTCACATCCCTAGTTCTGGTATGACCTAGGCTAGCTAGTCATTTGTGCATCATGTTTTTTCTATTTAATTTTGAAATGAGGACTTGTGAAACCCTCAGAATCATTTTGAAAATGACCCAAATAAAAATTTCTTCAAAAGGGTCCAAGAAATGCTCATGTTGCTCTCTGAAAATATTGGACAGAGATAAAAATCAACCCAATATTTTTAGGAGCTCATGGATATTTATTTTGGCCATTTGGAATTAATGCATAAATATTTGCATTGGAAATATATTAGTTATATATATTAATATATGTCCAAAAATTATGCCATTTATAAAGGAGCTCTGGAATAATATAGTTAGCCCCTGCAAAAATTGGCATAGGTAAATAAATTGATTTAGTATTATTATTAAATCAGAACAAATGTCAGAAAATTTAGAAAAAGAAATAAAACAGGAAAAACCTTACCTCGGCTTCTGCCTGGCACCTCTGGCCCAGCAGCAGCAGGCCGGCCCAGCCAGCAGGCGGCCCAGCCCGCCTCCTCCTCTGTCGTCTTCATCCTCGACAGAGGGAGGGGAGCGTGCCCGGCGCGCGCGCGCGCCACCGCGCCACGCCACCTCCCTCTCTGCCTGCCTGCCCTCTCCCCTCCTCGTCTGGATGCCCCGGAGACGCCACACAGCCACCCCGACCTCTCTCGCACTCTCCCTCGCCCTCCTCCTCTCCCCCTGCTCTCTCCCTCGCACACCCGAGCGCCATCGCCGCCGCTGCTCGCCGTTGCCGTGGCCACCGGCCTCCCCTCGCCTCCTCGATACGCTTCCCAGCTCCGCCACGACCCCCTCTACCTCCTCGTCAAGCCACGCACCTCCGGACGCGCTCCATCGCCGACGCCGTTGTCTTCTTCACCACCGACGCTGGAGATCGACCTCGCCACCATCGCCGTCGATTCGCCGGACGCAGGACGTCCCCGAGCACACCGGCCTGCTCTGCGAGTCCGCCGTGAGCCCCTCTTCCTTTCCCCTCACCTCTCTCTCTCGCGCGTGCCCTGTAGCCGCTGCCCCGCGAGCGCACGAAGCCGCCGTCCGCCATGGCCGGCGAGCTCCGTGCCCCCGAGCACCTCCGCCTCGCGTAGTAGCTCGACGTGCTCCTGCTGCCTCGTAGCTACCGCCTGTGCCCTCCGTTCGCTCGAACGCGAGCTGCAGCCCCACGCCCGCGCTATCCCGAACTCCGGTCGCCGCCCAAGTGGTCGCCGCTGGCGATATAGACCGTCTCCGGTGAAACAGAGGGCGCCACAGGATGCGCGCGAGCCTGGGCTTCGCGTAGGTGCTCTCCGCCGCGCGATTGGTCGCCGGAGCGACGATTCCGCAGCCCTCCGTCGCGTTCAGGCCTCGCCGGCGACTAACCACCGGCGGGTTTGACTTGTTTGACCTGGGATTTGACCCCCCAAGGTCGCTGACTAGTGGGGCCAGGCCCTGCTAATTTTAGTTAAAAAAATAACTAAACCTAATTAGCCACTAACACTGACCAGTGGGCCCGACCCCCCTAATCTTTTAATTAAGTTAATCTAACCCTGTTTAACCCCCTGTCACTGACGTGTGGACCCCACACGTCAGGTTTGACCCCAGTCAGCCGCAGTTGACTGCTGACGTCGTGCTGACGTCATGCTGGCGCAATAATATGATTTCTGGAATTAAAATAATTCAGGAAATTCCAGAAATTGATTTAAACTTCAAAAATTCATATCAAATCAACCGTAGCTCAGATTAAAATAATTTATATATGAAAAATTATCAGAAAAATGCAATCTATCCATCTGTACTAGTTTCATGCATGACAAACCAACTTATACATGCTGAATATGGGAAAACACATTATGACATATTAAGAGACTTAATTTAGAATTGCATTTGAGCTTTGGTTCAAATGGACTTCAAACCAAATGAGTACTAGTTGCATTAGCACAATCAGCATCACATCTTCATGCCATGTTCATGCATCATTGTGTTGCATATGCTTGTGTTTTGATTGTTGGCATCGTTCCTTCTCGATAGGTCCTGCTCCGGAGCTGTTCCAGAGTACCTGTCGGTGAAGCAGTGCCTCCTCTGTTGATTTACCAGGCAAGCAAACCCCCTTGTTCATTTCGATAAAACCCTACTCTCTCGCTCCTGCTCTCAGTTATTGCATTAGAACAACAACGATTCATCTGCTACTTTGTGCTGCGGCAGTTGAACCCATTCCTTTGCATGACCTGTCATTGCCACAGTAAATAGTTGAAACCCACTAGCATGTGTAGGAGTTGATTGAAGCCATTGTTGTGTTCCTACCATGCTATGCCTGCTATTGCTTAGAGCTGTGTCAGGTCTGGTTCATTGGGAATGAATTGGAGTGTTACGATATGTTCTAATGCTGAGAATGAAGTGTGTGAACACGATTTGGTAAAGGTAGCGGTGAGAGGCCATGTAGGAGTACATGGTGGGTTGTCTCACTGGAACCGTCCTTAAGCACTGAGTTCTGTGTATGTTGTCCAATGACTCGATACTACCACACATTGGGTTCCGGTAACTCGACCCCTCTCGACTTATTAACCAACTTGGTCTCTGTCCAGGAGTCGCAACTAGTTTCTGGTGTTTGTAGGTAGTGCTATTTTTCTACCAAGTGGCACCCTGCAGGGTGGGCTTGGGACAGACTAGGCACACGTGGCACGGTGTACCAAGTGGCACCCGGATGGTGGGCTTGGGAACCCTGCTCACATCGTTTGGGGCCGTGAGCGACACCCCGGCCGGATCTCCTTGCGGATGGAACCCGAATAGGCGATAAACCTGGACTAGAGTCTTGTGTGGTTAGTCAGGTCGTGGCCGACACCCTCACCAGGCTTCCGCTTGAAGGTTGCCGAGATACATGACGTGTACATGGCGGTAAGTGGCGAGAGCGTGTGTGAAGAAGTACACCCCTGGAGGGTTAACATGATCTATTCGAATAGCCGGGTCCGCGGTTATGGACTTCTTGGATGCTTACATGGTACATAGACAACTTGAAGTGGATACTCTAAAATGCTCAAGACAAGTGTGAGTGCTATGGATGGTCTTCTCGTAGGGAGACGGGGATGAATCCATAGTAGTGTATTGTGTGGTGATTAGTGGACTCGTGTGCGCCATATCACCTCAAGAGTTTCTGGTAGTCGTAGAACAGGATAGCCACAGAGTCAAAGCTGGCTTGCTGCAACTAAACCCCACATTACTCTGTTGATCCAAATGCATGTATGATAGGATCTGATGTAAGTCTTGCTGAGTACCTTTGTACTCATGTTGCTTTATTTATGTTTTTGCAGCGGAGCCTTCGGTCTTACTAGTGTTCTCGTGGACTTCGACTAGTAGCTAGTACCTCAGCTACGATCTTGATCGGATATTGTAGATAGTCAGGCTCTTCAGCCTTTTTCATTTGTAGGTGTCTGTACCCAGACATGTAATGCTTCCGCTTGTTGCTTGTATGCTCTGTATGACGGGTTTTGTGACCCCTGTTTGCAATAAATGCTATGATGGCTCTTCTGAGCCTTTATCTATATGATTGTTGAGTTATGCTGTGATGCCATGTTGTACAGCACATACTTGCATGTTATGCGTACGTGTAATGTGTATTGCTATGTGTGGGATCTGACTATCTAGTTGTTTATTCTTAGTAGCCTCTCTTACCGGGAAATGTCTCCTAGTGCTTCCACTGAGCCCTGGTAGCTTGCTACTGCTCCGGAACACTTAGGCTGGCCGGCATGTGTCCTTCTTCGATCCTGTGTCTGTCCCTTCGGGGAAATGTCACGCGATGAATACCGGAGTCCTGTTAGCCCGCTACAGCCCGATTCACCGGAGTCCTGTTAGCCCAGTGCTACAGCCTGGATTCACTCGCTGATGACCGACACGTTCGATGCTGGGTCATGGATGCCTGTCCCTGTAAGTTAGTGCCACTTTGGGTTTACGACTAGCCATGTCAGCCCGGGCTCTTTATCATATGGATGCTAGCGACACCATCATATACGTGTGCCAAAAGGCGCAAACGGTCCCGGGCAAAGGTAAGGCGACACCCGTGGGGATACCGTGCGTGAGGCCGCAAAGTGATATGAGGTGTTACATTCTAGATCGATGTGGCATTGAGTCGGGGTCCTGGCACCAAGCATTGATCTCTTGTAGGTGTTTGCTTCCGGTGGTGGATCATGGTTGCTCGATAGCGAAGCTACAAATCATATGACCGGAAGCAAGGACTTGGTGGTGGACATGCACAAAGTTCCATCTATGCCCACCAATGTCGAGTGGGGTGACGCCTCATCCTCTAAGGTATTGGGACTTGGCAAGGTGGTCATCTCTCATGATCTCATGATCGAGAAGGTCATGCTTGTTGAGTCCCTTGCATACAATTTACTTTCCTTTCGTCAACTTGCAATCATGGGCTTTGCAACTTTCTTTGATATCGATACCGTGGCCCTCTTGTGGAGCAAGACTCTTAAAGTAGCTTTTGTTGGGCATGTCGAGAACGGTATATATGTGATTAACTTTTCGGAGCGACCCACTAAGACCGTGACATGCCTAATGGCTAAAGTTGATGTGGGATGGCTTTGGCATCGCCGTTTGGCCCATGTCAATATGAGATCTTTGCAAAGTCTCCTCAAGGGGGACCATGTCCGTGGACTAACGAATGTTAGTTTTGTTAAAGATCGTGCTTGCAGTGCCTGTATCGAAGGAAAGCTACATGAGAAGGCTCACCCTCCCACGACTATCATTTATTCAAAGAGGCCCTTGGAGCTCCGTCACATGTATCTTTTTGGGCCCCCATCCTTCGATAGTCTTGGAGGTAGGAAGTATTGCTTGGTGATTGTAGATGACTACTCAAGGTACACGTGGGTGTATTTCTCCAAGAGGAAGAGCGAGACCCAACAAACCGTCATTGACTTTGCAAATGAAGCACAACGTCAATACAATGCAAAGATCTAGACAATAAGAAGTGACAACAGCACCGAGTTCAAGAACTACACCTTGGATGAATTTCTTAGTGATGAGGGAATCAAGCATCAATATTCCGCACCATACACCCCTCAACAAAACGGTGTTGCGGAGAGGAAGAACCGGACGTTGATGGATGCGGCAAGGACCATGATGGCGGAGTTAAAATCTCCATACAACTTTTGGGCCGAAGCCATCAACACCGCGTGTCATGCATCCAATCGGCTCTACCTCCGCAAGGGCTTGAACAAGACTCCATATGAGATACTCACCGGTAACAAGCCCAACCTCAAGTACTTCCAGGTATTCGGGTGTAAGTGTTTCATTCTCAAGAAAGGTGTTCGGTTGTCTAAATTTGAGGCTAGAGCTTATGAGGGCATATTTGTTGGTTATGCTACAAACTCTCATGCTTACCGTGTCCTCAATAAATCCACAGGACTTATTGAGGAGACGTGTAACGTGGAGTTTGATGAGAATAACGGCTCCCAAGTGGAGCAAAGTGGCACTTGTGATGTAGGTGATGAAATTCCTCCTCAAGCCATAAGAAGAATGGGTGTTGGTTTCATCCTACCCATTGAGGAACCCCTTGTGGCCGAAGGAGAAGGACAATGCTCCACTCAAGTGGAGCCATCACCAACCCAAGGCCCACACGCTTCCGAAGAACAAAGTGAAGGCCCTCAACCTCATGAACAAGACCAAGGGCAAGATCATACTCAAGACGGTGTTGACACACCAAGTGATGCCCAAGGTCAAGTTCTCTCCCCCAAGCAAGTTCAAGACCAAGAACGAGTTCATGACAGCGCTCAAGATGATCAAGTAACCGCTCCTCAACTCACCACCGAGGAGGAATTAGAGCGTCGTGCCGCCAAGCTTGCTTCCAAGCTCTCCACCAAGGATCATCTCATGACGAATGTGCTTGGAAGATTAAGAAAGGGGGTAAGCACTCGTAGACAATTAGCAAATTATTGTGAGCATCACGCATTTGTCTCTTGTGTGGAACCCCACAAGGTCTATGAAGCGCTAGAAGATCCAGATTGGCTCAATGCCATGCACGAAGAACTCAACAACTTCGAGCGCAACAAAGTGTGGAGATTGGTGCCAAGGCCAACGGGGAACCACAATGTCATTGGAACCAAGTGGATATTCAAGAACAAGCAAGATGCCCATGGGATTATCATTCGCAACAAGGCTCGTTTGGTAGCACAAGGCTACTCCCAAGTCGAGGGTATCGACTACGGTGAAACCTTTGCTCCCGTTGCTCGTCTTGAATCCATTCGCATGTTGATTGCATATGCTTCTCATCATAACTTTAAGTTACAACAAATGGATGTGAAGAGTGCTTTTCTTAATGGTCCCATTAATGAATTGGTTTACGTCAAGCAACCCCCTGGGTTTGAGGATCCCTACTTTCCCGATCATGTGTATCAACTCGATAAGGCACTCTATGGCCTTAAACAAGCCCCACGTGCGTGGTATGACCACCTTACCGAGTTGTTACAAGACCGTGGTTTTGAAGTTGGGCTAATCGACCCCACTCTTTTTACTAAGAAGGTCAAAGGGGAGTTGTTTGTGTGCCAATTATATGTTGATGATATTATCTTTGGTTCTCCTAACAAAGCTTTCAATGAGGAATTTGCCGCTCTCATGACCTCAAAGTTCGAGATGTCCTCCATGGGAGAGTTGAAGTTCTTTCTAGGGTTCAAAGTGAAGCAAAGAAGAGAAGGAACCTTCATCAATCAATCCAAATACACTCAAGACATGCTCAAGAGATTCAAGCTAAGTGACGTCAAGCCGGCCTCCACTCCAATGCCCACCAAGTGCCAACTTGACTTAGATCCCAATGGTAAAGTGGTGGATCAAAAGGTATATCGTTCCATGATTGGATCCTTGCTTTACCTTTGTGCATCTAGACCGGACATCATGTTGAGTGTGGGAATTTGTGCATGGTTTCAAGCCGCACCTAAGGAAAGTCACTTTGTGGCGGTCAAACGAATCTTTCGATATTTGGCTCATACCCCAAACTTTGGCTTATGGTACCCAAGAGGATCAAACTTCAAGCTTGTAGGGTACTCGGATTCCGATTGGGCGGGAGACAAAGTGGATAGGAAGTCCACTTCCGGAGGGTGCCAATTCCTTGGTTGCTCTTCAGTAAGTTGGTCTTCCAAAAAGCAAAGTTGTGTGTCTCTCTCATCCACTGAGGTGGAGTATGTTGCCGCCGGTAGTTGTTGTGCACAACTTCTATGGATGAGGCAAACTTTAAAGGATTACGGTGTCACTTGTGACAAAGTGCCTCTTTGGTGTGACAATGAAAGTGCCATCAAGATTTCTCTCAACCTAGTGCAACACTTCAAGACGAAACATATTGAGATTCGGTATCACTTCATCCGGGATCACATTAGGCGAGGAAAGATCGAGCTCAACTATGTCAACACTCATGACAACCTTGCAGATATTTTCACGAAGCCCTTGGATGAAGCAAGATTTCGCGAGTTAAGGCATGAGCTAAATATCATTAATTCAAGCAATGTGGCTTGAACCCGTGCACACCCTACCACGCTCATTTTGTTGTCTAGTTTAGGTGTAGGCATGGACATAGGGGGAGTGTTGTTCTCTCAATGAACTCTCCCTCCCCCCATTATGCATAAATTGATCAAGTCTTTCACTTTAGCCATTGTTGATGGCACTTGTGCTTCAAAGATGAGTTTTGGTCATGAGCCCAAGATTAAAATCTTCGCAGTGCCATACCTTTTGACTCAAACATAGGTGGCCTCGGCCACCGCCCTCTTTTGAAGAGGTGTGTCTTGGTCGTTTGCTGGTGTTTTTTTTCTCTTTCCGTTTTTGTCGTTTTGTCGAGCTAAAGCCGTGTCTGTTTAGTTGCCGTGGTGTGCTGGGAGGTACTACCGCTGGTGGTGTGCGGTACTACCGCTCATAAGTGGTACTACCGCCCCCCAGCACGGTACTACCGCTGGGGGACGAGAACAGGGGGTTAAGTCGGGGAAGGGGGAGGTTTCTTCTCCCCCATACCCATTCATTTCGCCCCTCTCTTCCTCTCTCCAGCCTCCTCTTGCCGCGGGAGGGCTCCGGCGGATCTCCGTCTCCGGGGCATCCCTCTCCATTTCCTTTGGTGGAGTCGATCCCCACCTCATCCTCTTGCCATGGATGCCGGTATTGCCCCTGTTCCTTCTTTTGTTTTGTCTCTTTTTCAGTTCTTGTTTCTTAGGGGCAATGGTGGTTGCATCTCTAGATTTTTGGCTAAATCTAGGCTTGAGTTGGTTGGAGAAGGCAACTAGACTATCTCGATTAGAGTTTGGTAGGATTATTTTTGAATTTGGTAGGCCGGTAGTGCCGAATCTGACCATGGTAGTAGGAACCCGCTGTTTCACCGCCTCGTGCTATAAGAAACTGCTGTTTCTCCGCCTCAAGCAGTACTACCGCTCTCTTTGGAGCGGTACTACCGCTCCCTTTGGGGCGGTACTACCGCTTGGGGTGGTACTACCACGGGCAGGTCATGGTACTACCGCTGCATGCCAATTTCCATCATTTTCCTGCCTTACCTTGATCTTTTTGTTGAGTCTGTTGGCTTATGCTCGTTCTTTCTGGTTGTTTTGCGTGTTCTTGTGTTTGGATCCAGGTGATGACCTTTTCGAGCAGCAAGGTCGCTGTATCAACCCCAGGCGTGCCACATCAAAACGCTACCGCACCTCAGAGCCAGCCGGTGGTTCCTCGAGCACCTAACCGCCTCCAGCAAGTGCATCTGCAAGTGTTCCTCCACCTCCTCAGCAATCGAAGCGAGCCGCCAACAAGCCAAAAGGGAAGACCGTGACTGAGATGACCAACAAGGAGTTTTGGGAGAAGCGTCGCCGCAACCCCTATGCGGTGGACCAAGAACCCACTTTGGTCAACCGCCCGTTCTGGAACCATTTTCAGTTTGCCATCTACTTTTATGTGATCAAGGCCAAGAAGAATCTTTTTGTTGATGTTCGCTCCATTGACACTGATGCTATGGAGAAGGACCCGGAGTACTTTGGCGAAGCTCTTCAGATGTGCACTCAGCTGAACATTCTCAGGATCATGCAATTCAACAAGGATTTCGATGCGGATTTGGTGGCTCAATTCTATGCCACCGTCCATCTTGGTACGGATGTCGACAGGACTCTGACATGGATGACCAATGGCAAGCTGCTTTCTGTCAAGTGGAAGGCTTTCATGGAGTTACTTGATGTGGTGGATACCGGGCTTGAGACTCCTGTCGGGTTCCGCCCTCACCGCAATGCTACGTCCACCCACAAGCAAGCCCTTTGGCCCTACTGCACTGTGAAGGTTCACCCAGTAACCAAGAAGAAGACCTATGAGCTGTCTCCGTATCTGGACATTCTTCATCGCATATTCCGTGAGACTCTCTTCCCTCGGATCGGGAATCTGGATATGGTCCACTCTTACCTCGTGGACATGCTCCTTTTCTGTCAGCATGAGAAGGAAGCAAGCACTGGAGAGAGCCTGGATATCTCTCATGTCATGTGGTCTGAACTTCTATCTGCCGTGTCTGAGTGCAAGTGTCCTATCTATGGTCCATTCATCATGAGGCTCATTGAGATGGCCTGGGCACAGACCTATCCCAGAGTGCTGCTAGAGACTGGAGACTTGGTTTCTCATGAGATCAAGCGTCTGAGGAAGAAGGACAACTGGACAGCGCCTCACACAGGGGTCCATCTTATACTGCTGCCACAGAGGGTCCGTCTGCTGCTGCTACCATGGGGACCGAGGGTGAGGCTGCTACTGATGTTCATGAGGAGAACTTTGGCCCCTCTAGTGCAGAACCGTCGTGGGCACAGAAGTTTAAGCGCAAGATGAAGAAGATTTTCTGAATGGACTCTCATGGTCAGTACATGACTCATGTGGCAGAGAAGCATGCCAGGACGCGCCACAAGGAGCTCATGCGTCAGATGGGAGCAACAGTTACCAGTGGGTCTGAGGGTCAGATCACTGAAGAGGAGGACTGGATTCATCAGAATTGCCACTGGACTGACTCCGATGCCGAGAAGTTCTCGACCCACGATGAAGATGCAGAGATGTGATGTTCGAGATCTTCCTCCTCCCATACCTGGAGTCATAGTGTCACTCTATGCCCTTTTTTGGTGTCTCGCTGCCAAAGGGGGAGAGAGTGTAGGGATTTGCTTCTTGTGTCATGCTTTGAGTCGTCTTGTGGTTTCTTGTGTGTTCTCTCGGTGTCCTTCTTTGGTTTGGTTTGGTGTGAGTCCTAAGTTCTAGACATATGGTGTGAGACATATGCTCCCTATCGCTACCTTTTTACTTATGTCATTTCAGAGTACTGTAGTTTATTGTGAGATGCATGCTTGTCCTGTTTATTCACTTCTCTCATATATCTTGTGCTTAGTATTGTTGGACTATAAAATATAGGGGGAGTGTTGATCCGAATGTGTGTGTCGTGCCATCTCTTGGTGCACACATTCTGGGGGAGCCCGTCTATATTTTGTAGTTCTTAGCTTTCTTCCTTTTATTTCTTTTCCTTGCGCAAATCCCTAGTTGTCATCAATCCACCAAAAAGGGGGAGATTGTTACGACATATCTCTCTCAAGGTAGTTTTGGTGATTGATGACAACATGTTTGTGGACTAATCTTGTGCTTTGTTTAATTCACAGATTCTCCCCTGGCATGAGATGCCTTCTTCCCCTCGGAGTGTATTTCAAGACGGTGTAGCTCTTTTGTTTCTTTCTCGGTGGACTAGTTGCATAGAGGGCACCGTACTATCAAGAGGGGGTCCGCTGGGGTTTTGCATGGGTGGAATCATCACGTACGCATCAGCTTCTCACCCTCCGAGCATTTCCTTTCCATTGAAGAGATCTCTCCTCTCTCTTCCTTGTCCTGTCTGGGTCAAAGCGGTAGTACCGCGCACCCAGCGGTAGTACCGCTGAGGAGCCACAAGCGGCAGTACCACTCCGTAGCGGTAGTACCGCTCGTGGCTCCACAGCAGTAGTACCGCTGGGGGCCTGGCACCTCCGCCTTGTCCTCAGCATCTTTGAGAGATTTCTTCTCTCTCTCTCGCGTGCCCCAGCGGTAGTACCGCACTGCCTGCGATACTACGGCCGAAGGGTCACAAGCGCCAGTACCGCTCCACAGCAGTACTACCGCCCTTGACCCCACAGCTGTAGTACCGCTGGGCAGTCTGGCTCCTACCGCCTCGATTCGAGAGGTCTTTTTCCCGTGTTGGGTTTTGCGGCACTAGTCACGGTTGTAGTGGCGGTAGTACCGTTCCAGGAGCGGTAGTACCGCCCTACCACCGCGGTAGTACCGCATTTGGGTCCGTTCCCTACTGGTCTCCTCAGCGTGGCAGTACCGCTGGCTGGCGCGGCAGTACCGTTATCCTGGCGGTAGTACCGCCCCCTCTCAGTGGTAGTACCACCCTGTTCGGGGCTGGTTGGTGGGGGGCAACGGGATTGTTGCCCCCACTATAAAAGGGAGTCCCCTTCTTCCTTCTCACCCACCTCTTCCTCCCCCAAGCTCCATCTATTGCTCAAGCTCCATTAAATACTCCAAGCTCCATTTTCGCCCGATCTATCTCTCTAGCCAATCAAACTTGTTGATTGGCTTGGGAGTGGTTGAGAAGGCCCCGATCTACACTTCCACCAAGGGATTTTCGATTCCGCCACTCATCCTTAGCGGATCTTGTTACTCTTGGGTGTTTGAGCACCCTAGACGGTTGAGGTCACCTCGGAGCCATATTCCATTGTGGTGAAGCTTCATGGTCTTGTTGGGAGCCTCCGATTAAGTTGTGGAGATTGCCCCAACCTTGTTTGTAAAGGTTCAGTCGCCGCCTTCAAGGGCACCAATAGTGGAATCACGGCATCTCGCATTGTGTGAGGGCGTGAGAAGAATACGGTGGCCCTAGTGGCTTCTTGGGGAGCATTGTGCCTCCACACCGCTCCAACGGAGACGTACTTCCCCTCAAAAGGAAGGAACTTCGGTAACACATCCTCGTCTTCACCGGGTCCACTCTTGGTTATCTCTTACCTTTACTTGTGCAAGCTCTTTAGTGTTTCTACCCTTGCTTGTTAGTATGCTTGTTGTTATTGCATCATATAGGTTGCTCACCTAGTTGCACATCTAGACAACCTAATTTGATGCAAAGTCTAATTTGGTAAAGAAAAGCTAAAAATTGGTAGTTTCCTATTCACCCCCCCTCTAGTCAACCATATCGATCCTTTCAAACACGAGCGTCAGCACGACACTATGCTCGCGGCAAAAATGCTAAACACACGGGCCTATTACGGAGCTATTCCAAATTGTTGCTCCATTATACGTATCCGGTATCTCTACTCAGAGCTATCCGGATAGGTGTTAAGCTTGCATCGACGTAACTCTTTACGTCGAACTCTTTATCACCTCCACAACCGAGAAACATTTCCTTATTCCTCTAAGGATAATTTTTGACCGCTATCCGGTGATCCACTCCTAGATCACCTATGTACCCTCTTGCCAGACATGTGGCAAGGCACACATCAGGTGCGGTACTCAGCATGGCATACTGTATAGAGCCTATGACAAAAGCATAGGGGACGACCTTCGTCCTTCCTCTTTCTTCTGTCGTGGTCAAGCTTTGAGTCTTACTCAACTTCACACCTTACAACTCAGGTAAGAACCCCTTCTTTTACTGATCTATTTTGAACTCCTTCAAAAACATGTCAAGGTGTGCATTCTTTGAAAGTACCATCAGGCATCTCTTTACTCGTTCAATCTCGTTACCGGCAAGTCTCTTTACTCGTTCCGTAACACATCATCCCGTGATCAACTCCTTGGTCACATTGTGCACATTATGATGATGTCCTACCGAGTGGGCCCAGAGATACCTCTCCGTTACACGGAGTGACAAATCCCAGTCTCGGTTCGTGCCAACCCAACAGACACTTTCGGAGATACCCGTAGTGTACCTTTATAGCCACCCAGTTATGTTGTGACGTTTGGCACACCCAAAGCACTCCTACGATATCCGGGAGTTGCACAATCTCATGGTCTAAGGAAATGATACTTGACATTAGAAAAGCTTTAGCATACGAACTACACGATCTTTTGTGCTAGGCTTAGGATTGGGTCTTGTCCATCACATCATTCTCCTAATGATGTGATCCCGTTATCAACGACATCCAATGTCCATGGTCAGGAAACCGTAACCATCTATTGATCAACGAGCTAGTCAACTAGAGGCTTACTAGGGACATGGTGTTGTCTATGTATCCACACGTGTATCTGAGTTTCCTATCAATACAATTCTAGCATGGATAATAAATGATTATCATGAACAATGAAATATGATATAATAATGACTAATTTATTATTGCCTCTAGGGCATATTTCCAACAGTCTCCCACTTGCACTAGAGTCAATAATCTAGTTCACATCGCCATGTGATTAACACTCACAGGTCACATCGCCATGTGACCAACATCCAAAGAGTTTACTAGAGTCACTAATCTAGTTCACATCACTATGTGATTAATACTCAATGAGTTCTGGGTTTGATCATGTTATGCTTGTGAGAGAGGTTGTAGTCAATGGGTCTTGCCATATTCAGATCCCTATGTATTTCGCAAAACTTTATATCGTAGATGCTGCTACCACATTCCACTTGGAGCTATTCCAAATTGTTGCTCCATTATACGTATCCGGTATCTCTACTCAGAGCTATCCGGATAGGTGTTAAGCTTGCATCGACGTAACTCTTTACGTCGAACTCTTTATCACCTCCACAACCGAGAAACATTCCCTTATTCCTCTAAGGATAATTTTTGACCGCTATCCGGTGATCCACTCCTAGATCACCTTTGTACCCTCTTGCCAGACATGTGGCAAGGCACACATCAGGTGCGGTACTCAGCATGGCATACTGTATAGAGCCTATGACAAAAGCATAGGGGACGACCTTCGTCCTTCCTCTTTCTTCTGTCGTGGTCAAGCTTTGAGTTTACTCAACTTCACACCTTACAACTCAGGTAAGAACCCCTTCTTTGACTGATCTATTTTGAACTCCTTCAAAAACATGTCAAGGTGGGCGTTCTTTGAAAGTACCATCAGGCGTCTTGATATATCTCTATAGATCTTGATGCCCAATATGTAAGCAGCTTTATCCAGGTCTTCCTTTGAAAATCACTCTTCAAACAACCGTTTATGCTTTCCAAAAATTCTACATTATTTCGGATCAACAATATGTCATCCACATATACTTATCAGAAATGTTGTAGTGCTCCAACTCACTTTCTTGTAAATACACTTCCAGCAAACATTGTATAAACCTAAAAGCTTTGGTCACTCCATCAAAGTATATATTCTGACTCCGAGATGCTTGCTCTAGTCCATAGAAGGATTGTTGGAGCCAGCATACCTTTTAGCATCCTTAGGATCGACAAAACCTTTTATTGTATCACATACAACTTTTTCTTACGAAAAAATCGTTTTGACATCCATCTGTCAGATTTCATAATCGAAAAATACAGCTAATGCTAACATGATTCCGACGGACTTAAGCATCGCTACGGGTGAGAAATTCTCATCGTAGTCAACTCCTTGAACTTGTGAAAAGACTCTTTCCCACAAGTCGAGCTTCATAGACGGTAACATTACCGCCCATGTCCGTCTTCTTCTTAAAGATCCATTTATCTCAATGGCTCGCCGATCATCGGGCAAGTCCACCAAAGTCCATACTTTGTTCTGATACATGGATCCTATCTCGGATTTCATGGCTTCTAACCATTTGTCGGAATACGGGCCCACCATCGCTTCTCCATAGCTTGTAGGTTCATTGTTGTCCAACAACATGATATCTAAGACATGATTACCGTACCACTCAGGAGTAGCACATATCCTTGTCGACCTATGAGGTTCGATAGCAACTTGATCCGAAGCTTCATGATCACTATCATTAACTTCCTATTCAACAGACGTAGGCGCCACAGAAAACATCTTTCTGTGTTGCATCACTCTCTGGTTGAAGTAAAGGTTCGACAACCTCATCAAGTTCTATCTTCCTCCCACTCATTCTTTCGAGAGAAACTCCTTCTCGAGAAAGGACCCGTTCTTAGCGACAAACAATTTGCCCTCGGATCTGAGATAGAAGGTATACCCAACTGTTACCTTTGGGTATCCTATGAAGATGTGTTTGTCCGCTTTGGGTTCGAGCTTCTCCGGCTGAAGCCTTAAGCATCGCAGCCCCAAACATTAAGAAACGACAACTTTGGTTTCTTGCCAAACCAATGTTCATACGACATCGTCTCAACGGACTTAGATGGTGCCCTATCTAAAGTGAATGCAGCTGTCTCTAACGCACAACCTCAAAATGAAAATGGTAGATTGGCAAGAGACATCATAGATCGCACCATACCTCACAGGGTTCGATTACGATGTCCGGACACACCATTACCCAGTGGTGTTCCAGGTGGCTTCAATTGTGAAACAATTCCACAATGTCATAAGTGTTTGCCAAACTCATAACTCAGAAATTCTCATTGATCAGATCGTAGGAATTTGATCTTCTTGTTATGATGATTCTTAACTTCACTCTGAAATCGCTTGAACTTTTCAAACGTTTCAGACTTGTGCTTCATTAACTAAATATACCTATATCTACTCAAATTGTCAGTGAAGATGAGAAAATAGCGATATCCACCGCACGCTTCAATTTCTCATTGGATCACACGCATCAGCATGTATGATTTCCAACAAGTCACTTGCCCGTTTCATTGTACCTGAAAATGGGGTCTTAGTCATCCTGCCCATGTGGCATGGCTCACATGTGTCAAGCGATTAAGTGACTCCAAACATCCATCGACACGGAGTTTCTTCATGCATCTTACGCCAATATGACCTAAGCGGCAGTGCCACAAGAAAGTGGTACTATCTACATCTTTTGGCGTGAACATGTGTATTACCACGACCGAGATTCACTGAACCATTCACATAGGGTGCATGACCATGAAAGGTCTTATTCATGTAAACAGAATAATCATTATTCTCTAACTTAAATGAATAACCGTATTGCAATGAACATGATCTAATCATATTCATGCTCAACGTAGACACCTGATAACATTTATCTAGGTTCAATACTAATCCCGAAGGCAGATGGAGCGTGCGATGGTGATCTCATCAACTTTGGAAACACTTCCAACACACATCGTCACCTCGCCCTTAGCCAGTCTCCGTTCAGTCCGTAGCTTTTGCATCAAGTTACCAATAATAGTAACTGAACCGGTATCCAATACCCAGGTGCTACCAGGAGTACTAGTGAGGTACACATTAATAACACGTATATACTTTGTTGAAGTTGCCAGCCTTCTTATCTACCATGCATTTGGGGTAATTCCGCTACCAGTGACCGTTCCCCTTACAATAGAAGCACTTAGTCTCGGGTTTGGGTTCAACCTTGGGTTCCTTCACTAGAGCAGCAACTAGTTTTCCATCCATGAAGTTTCCCTTCTAGCCCTTACCCTTCTTGAAACCAGTAGTCTTGTTAAACCATCAACACTTGATGCTCCTTCTTGATTTCTACCTTTTGCGGTCTTAAGCACTGCGAACAGCTCCGGGATTAACTCCATCCCTTGCATGCCATAGTTCATCACGAAGATCTAGTGGCTTAGTGATAATGACTAGAGAACTCAATCAATCACTATCTTATTCGGAAGTTTAACTCCCACTTGATTTAAGTGATTGTAGCACCCAGACATTCTGAGCACATGCTCACTAGCTGAGCTATTCTCCTCCATCTTGTTGGCAAAAGAACTTGTCAGAGGTCTCATACCTCTCAACACGGGCATGAGCCTGAAATCCCAATTTCAGCTCTTGGAACATCTCATATGTCTTATGGCGTTCAAAATGGCATTGGAATCCCGATGCTAAGCCGTAAAGTATGGTGCACTAAACTATTAAGTAGTCATCAGGATGTGTCTGTTGGGTGTTCACAACATCCACAGACGATGTTGTAGGGGTTTGCACATCGAGCGGTGCATCAAAGACGTAAGCCTTCTGTGCAGCAGTGAGGACACTCCTCGGACTACGGACCCAGTCTGCATCATTGCTTACAATATCTTTCAACTTGGTCTTTCTCTAGGAACGTATTGAAATAGGGAGCTACAACGTGAGCTATTTATCTACAACATATTTGCAAAGACAATTTAGAATATGTTCATGATAATTAAGTTCATCTAATTAAATTATTTAATGAACTCCCACCCAGATAGACATCCCTCTAGTCATCTAAGTGAAACATGATCCGAGTCAACTAGGCCGTGTCCGATCATCACGTGAGACGGACTAGTCAACATCGGTGAACATCTTCATGTTGATCGTATCTTCTATATGACTCATGCTCGACCTTTCGGTCTTCCGTGTTCCGAGGCCATGTCTGTACATGCTAGGCTCGTCAAGTCAACCTAAGTGTATTGCGTGTGTAAATCTGGCTTACACCCGTTGTATTCGAACGCTAGAATCTATCACACCCGATCATCACGTGGTGCTTCGAAACAACGAACCTTCGCAATGGTGCACAGTTAGGGGGAACACTTTCTTGAAATTATTGCGAGGGATCATCTTATTTAAGCTACCATCGTTCTAAGCAAATAAGATGTAAAACATGATAAACATCACATGCAATCAAATAGTGACATGATATGGCCAATATCATTTTGCTCCTTTTGATCTCCATCTTCGGGGCTCCATGATCATCGTTGTCACCGGCATGACACCATGATCTCCATCATCGTGTCTTCTTGAAGTTGTCTCATCATCTATTACTTCTACTACTATGGCTAACGCTTTAGCAACAAAGTAAAGTAATTACATGACGTTTATGTTGACACGCAGGTCATAAATAAATTAAGACAACTCCTATGGCTCCTGCCGGTTGTCATACTCATCGACATGCAAGTCATGATTCCTATTACAAGAACATGATCAATCTCATACATCACATATATCATTCATCACATCCTTTTGGCCATATCACATCACAAGGCATATGCTGCAAAAACAAGTTAGACGTCCTCTAATTGTTGTTGCAAGTTTTTACGTGGCTGCTATAGGTTTCTAGCAAGAACGTTTCTTACCTACGCCAAAACCACAACGTGATATGCCAATTTCTATTTACCCTTCATAAGGACCCTTTTTATCGAATCCGATCCGACTGAAGTGGGAGAGACAGACACCCGCTAGCCACCTTATGCAACTAGTGCATGTCAGTCGGTGGAACCAGTCTCACGTAAGAGTACGTGTAAGGTCGGTCCGGGCCGCTTCATCCCACGATGCCGCCGAATCAAGATAAGACTAGTAACGGTAAGTAAATTGACAAAATCGACGCCCACAACAACTTGTGTTCTACTCGTGCATAGAAACTACGCATAGACCTAGCTCATGATGCCACTGTTGGGGATCGTAGCAGAAATTTAAAATTTTATACGCATCACCAAGATCAATCTATGGAGTAATATAGCAACGAGGGGAAGGAGAGTGCATCTACATACCCTTGTAGATCGCTAAGCGGAAGCGTTACAAGAACGCGGATGAAGGATTCGTACTCGTAGCGATTCAGATCGCGGTTGATCCCGATCTAAGCGCCAAACAACGACGCCTCCGCGTTCAACACACGTGCAGCCCGGTGACGTCTCCTACGCCTTGATCCAGCAACGGGAGAAGGAGAGGTTGGGGAAGACTCCGTGCAGCAGCAGCACGACGGCGTGGTGGTGGTGGAGGAGCGCGGGACTCCAGCAGGGCTTCGCCAAGCACTACGAGAGACGAGGAGGGAGAGAGGTAGGGTTGCGCCAACAGGGGAAGAACTTCGTGTGTTGGGATGCCCCTTTGCCTCCACTATATATAGGGGGAGAGGGAGGGCTGCGGCCCCACCTAGGGTTCCCACCCCAAGGGGTGCGGCAGCCCTAGATCCCATCTAGGGTGGCGGCCACAAGGGGGAGAGGGGGAGGCGCACCTGGGGTGGGCCTTAGGGCCCATCTGCCCTAGGGTTTGCCCCCTTCTCCTCTTGGAGGCGCCTTGGGCCTTGGTGGGAGGCGCCCCAGCCCACCTAGAGGCTGGTCCCTTCCCACTATTGGCCCACGTATGCCTCCGGGGCTGGTGGCCCCACCTGGTGGACCCCCGGGACCCTCCGGTGGTCCCGGTACACTACCGGTGATGCCCGGAACACTTCCGGTGGCCAAAACCATACTTCCTATATATCAATCTTTACCTTCGGACCATTCCGGAACTCCTCGTGACGTCCGGGATCTCATACGGGACTCCGAACAATATTTGGTAACCGCGTACATACTTTCCCTATAAACCCTAGCGTCATCGAACCTTAAGTGTGTAGACCCTACGGGTTCGGGAGTCATGCAGACATGGCCAAGACAACTCTCTGGTCAATAACCAACAGCGGGATCTGGATACCCATGTTGGCTCCCATATGCTCCATGATGATCTCATCGGATGAACCACGATGTCAAGGATTCAATCAATCCCGTATACAATTCCCTTTGTCTATCGGTACGATACTTGCCCGAGATTCGATCGTCGGTATCCCGATACCTTGTTCAATCTCGTTACCAACAAGTCTCTTTACTCGTTCTGTAACACATCATCCCATGATCAACTCCTTGGTCACATTGTGCACATTATGATGATGTCCTACCGAGTGGGCCCAGAGATACCTCTTCGTTACACGGAGTGACAACTCCCAGTCTCGATTCGTGCCAACCCAACAAACACTTTCGGAGATACCCGTAGTGTACCTTTATAGCCACCCAGTTACGTTGTGACGTTTGGCACACCCAAAGCACTCCTACGATATCCGAGAGTTGCACAATCTCATGGTCTAAGGAAATGATACTTGACATTAGAAAAGCTTTAGCATACGAACTACACGATCTTTTGTGCTAGGCTTAGGATTGGGTCTTGTCCATCACATCATTCTCCTAATGATGTGATCCCGTTATCAACGACATCCAATGTCCATGGTCAGGAAACCGTAACCATCTATTGATCAACGAGCTAGTCAACTAGAGGCTTACTAGGGACATGGTGTTGTCTATGTATCCACACGTGTATCTGAGTTTCCTATCAATACAATTCTAGCATGGATAATAAGTGATTATCATGAACAATGAAATATGATATAATAATAACTAATTTATTATTGCCTCTAGGGCATATTTCCAACAACTGCAACACCCTACAACAGTGAATCCCATACGCTTGCGCGACACAGAAGGCACCATACGACAACACCATAATAATATATAATTCATATCAACCACACCATACCACAATTAACCCATAGGACAAAAAGAATCTACTAAAACATCATAGAGGTGCAACACATAACTGGATAATAATATTTAGCATAAAGAACCATGTTTAAGTAGAGATTACAGCGGAAGAGAGAGATTACACTGCTGCATAGAGGGCGAGTAAGTTGGTGATGACGGCGACAAAGTTGTTGGAGTAGATTGTTGTCATGATGGTTC
>NC_041390.1:575375361-575504122 GCF_002162155.2 Triticum dicoccoides
TTCCTAGTTTTCAAAATTGAGCATGTTCAATCAGGTATAAAGTCGCCACTAACTAATAAATAGCCTCGAGGACGTTTTCTCAAGAAGTGAAAAGACTCCCTCTTCAGTACAACCGCCTCCCTAAACGTATAAAGAGTAATATGGACATTTGACAAATCCACTCCTACTGGGCCGACCCACTAATAGGAACCGAAATAGTGCAGGGCGTAAAAATTCAAGAAAACATATGACAAGCTATCGGGATTCAATCTCGTGACCCTGGAGCTATGATTAAGTGTTGATAGCCTCTCCATCTGCTAGTTGCCTTAGATTAAACCTAGCGCGAGTCTTTTATGAACACACAGAAGCGGCACAGAACGTTTGCAAAATTTGAAACGTTCACTGAAACTTGAGAACATTTTTTAAATACCGATATATTTTAAAGTCCATGAACAATTTTTTTAAATAGAAACTTTTTCGAATTTTTAAAACAAAATGTGGAAATGCTTATATTTTTTAAGTCCATGAACTTTTTTTAATATGCAAATATTTTTTAATTTGTGAACAATGTTTTGAAATGATATTTTTTGTTGAAAACACGAATAATCTTTGAAAACTTGAAGCGCACTTTGAAATTATAAACACATTTAAAAAATAAGAAAGTTTTTTTTAGAAATTCTGAATTATTTTAAAAAAAAATCACACGAGCAAATTTTGAAACTCTAATTTTTTTAAATACGAACAAATTCTGAAATTCTGAACATTTGTTGATGCGAAAAAATTAAAAGTGTGAAGAAAATTTTGTTAACAAATTCAAAAAATGTTCCAATTTTCACAATTGTTCTCAAGTTCAAAAACTATGTAAGGGAATTTCACAAAATGTTCTCGTTTGCAAAGATGTGTTCATAATATTGACAATGTTCGTATTTTTCATGTTTTTCAAATAATGTTCAAATTTACAAAAAATTGCTTTGAAAGATGCTAACGTTTCCAATTGTGTGCCTTTTTTACAAAACTGTTTCGAGATTCCCAATGTTGGCGTTTTTGCAAAATTTAAAAAGTCTTTCAAGTTCGAAAACAATCCAGAAATCATTTTAATAAATCGGATCTGCCACTTGTTCTTATAAGTTCGTCTAATTCACTAATCACTCGGACTCGCTAGCTCCACTGGCTTTGAACTCTCTTCAACATGAACCCTTTATTCGCACCAAGGCATGTCTTAGCAGCGCAGCCACTAAAAAAAGTATGTCAGGCAGCGCGACGTATTTTTTTAGAAAAGACCATCATACTCTTTATTATGAAGAGGTGTGGAGAAATCTTCACCCTTGATGTGTTTAGGAGGTTGTACTGAAGCAGAAGTGAAAAAAGAAAAAGAAAAAAGAGTACACCCGGACAGTGCTGCGGACCGATACAGGACCGCGTTGAATGATTTACGTGATCCGAGATGCGGACGGTTTAAGGGTAGTAGATGCGCTTACTACTCCATTATTACTGCTGCATGCAGTGAACCTAGCGACGCACGTGCACAATGCAAGGCAACGCGAGCGTCAGCACGGCACTATGCTCGCGGCAAAAATGCTAAACACACGGGCCTATTACGGGGCTGTTACCGGGTTTACTATAAAATCTCTCCACCGCGCCGTGATTTTCAGGTGGATGGGGCCAATCTCCTTCCTTATAATCCAATAAAACCTTGCCATGTCGGAGGCACTCCGTAAACCCTCCGTAACAGGCCCGTGCCTATTTCGTCTCGCCGTGCCTATATAACGCGAGCACTCCGCGGACGACATATCATCCCCATCCACACAGGTGATCGACCGATCACCGGAGAGATTGCACCTTTGCCAATCACTTGCACGTAGACACGGCAGCTTCGGCTCCGCACACATACATAGGCATGGCCACCAGCAGCCCGCAGCTCGTGATGCTCGTGTCGTGTTTGGCCGCCCTTGCCGTCGCCGCCGGCGCCGGGGAAGTGGATGGTAGGCCAAAGGCCCGCGGGTTTGTGACGGCGAGCGGGGCGCGGTTCATGGCGGGCGGGCGGCGGTTCTACGCCGACGGGTTCAACGCGTACTGGCTCATGTACATGGCGTCGAACCCCGCGGACCGGAGCAAGGTGGTGGACGTGCTGGAGCAGGCGTCCCGCCTCGGCGCGACGGTCGTCAGGACCTGGGCCTTCAGTGACGGCCAGGGCAGCGACCGGCCGCTGCAGATCACCCCCGGCGTGTACAATGAGCAAGTGTTCGTGGTATGTGTGTGTCTGTCTCACGTTGAACGGCGCGGCCAAAGCTACGCTAGAGATTTCCGTTTCACTTGAGCAGATTAATTACACGTACGCCAAAGATAGCCATAATACCGTTTACCCTAGTAGTCCTGCATGCAGGTTCGTTTCCGTCGCTAAAATCATGTGGTAGTAGCAACGATTTAGACAGATGGACACGAATAATGTCTGTCACGCCAAAGATCTTCTTAATCAATGGCCAGACGTCTTAAAATCTTACTGCTACTATTGCTCATTAAAATGTTTTACTCGTTTGCCCATTAAAAAGATTTCATTGTATACTCGTTAAAATCTTACTGCTCACTAAATCTTAATGCTACTATTGCTCATTAAAATCTTTTACTTGTTATTATTGTTATTGTCCATCAAAAAGTTTTCATCGTATATATCCCGGCAGTAAAAGGGTTTCATTGTACTACTTTACTCCTCCATCCGTTTTAAAACATAATAATGTGTATTTGTTCTTTCAAAAGTCAAACGCTCCTATGCTTTGGCCCCAAAGATCTTAATCAATGGCCAGGTGTTTCAAAATCTTACTACTACTACTCATTAAAATGTTTTTACTCATTTATAATTGTTCATTAAAAAGTTTATATTGTATATATTCTATGGTAGCAAAAAGGTTTCATTGTACTGTATATTCCAAGTGAGCTGTAAAGATCTCACACGGAAACGTACCGATTCACCATTGAAGAGCAAGATACAGTGACATACACGTATATATGCTGCATTTACTAAGTATATGTTTTTCCCCTTGGAATATATTTGTGCAGGGACTAGACTTCGTAATAGCGGAAGCGAAGAAACGAGGGATCTACTTGATCCTGAGCTTGGTGAACAACATGGACAGCTTTGGCGGGAAGAAGCAGTACGTGAAGTGGGCGCGAGACCGGGGCCACTACCTTGGGTCCAACGACGACTTCTTCTCTGACGCGCTCACCCAACAGTTCTACAAGAACCACATTAAGGTCTCTCCCTCTTATGGAAGTGTTGCTGCACTGTATAGTTTTTCTTTTTGCGAGATATGCACCGTATATACGTCATATCATTGTGGTTATATGTGTTTGTGGAACAGAGGATGATCACGCGAGTAAACACCTTCACGAGGGTGGCGTACAAGGACGAGCCGACCATCTTCGCGTGGGAGCTGATGAACGAGCCTCGCGTCCCGAGCGACCTCTCCGGAAAGACAATGGAGGTCGGTCACTCACACAAAACAAAACAAAAAAATCTATGGCCTCAGTTCACTTCCTATATATCACGCCTGTTTATTTTGGCCATTCCGTTCATTAGTTTGATTTGATGGATTTGCAACTTTGCATCCAGCGCTGGGTGGCGTCGATGTCCGCGTACGTCAAGTACGTCGACCCCAAGCACATGGTGGAGATTGGCATGGAAGGGTTCTACGGCGAGTCCACGCCGGAGCGCAAGCGGTTCAACCCGGGGCAGGGGTACACCGCCGGCACCGACTTCGTCTCCAACAATCGCATCCCCACCGTCGACTTCGCCACCATCCACGTCTACCCCGACCAGTGGTACGCAAAATAAGTTCATCTTCTCCTAGCCCGAACCATCGATGGATTAAACGTGTCACTCGCGCGTGTGTGTGGCAGGATGCCGGGGTCGAGCAGCCAGGCGCAGGTGGAGTTCACCAAGAGGTGGATGGCGTCCCACATCGAGGACGCGGGGAAGGCGCTGCGGAAGCCGCTGCTGGTGGCGGAGTTCGGCTGGTCCGCGCGCTCCGGCGGCTACACGGTGGCGGCGCGGGACGGCTACTTCCGCATGGTATACGACGCCATCTACGCTTCCGTGAAGGGGAACGGGCCGTGCGCCGGGGGGCTCTTCTGGCATGTCATGGCGCCCGGGATGGAGAGCTGGACGGACGGCTATGACGTCGTGTTCGAGCGCAGCCCCACCACCGCCGCGGTCGTCTCGCAGGAGTGCGCCAAGATCGACAGATTCACGCCCGCTGTCTAGCTTTTTTGTGATAGTGGCACATGCATGTGTGTGGAGGAATCGAAGACTCACGAGCCCATTGGATTGGAATTATTTACATCGGGTTGCTAATGAATAGAAGAGCGCTAGGCGTCCGTGGGACGGCGGGCCAACAAATCGTCCCTCTCCTCAGCCCTAATCCAAGTTATCTTTTTGTTTGCAATGTCATCACATCATTTCTTCTTGGTGTATGTCAAAACATTGCAGAAATCATTGCAACAATTCAAGCAAATACAAGCAACAAATTTTATTTATGTATGCAATAAATTCTCGGTGGTAGCAACAAACTCCATAAGAGAAGTGGTTGCAATGTATTCAAGGATGTAAGCCAACATATGCAATAACAAGAAAATCAATTGGTAGTATGAAAACATAGTTCATAGCAGACACCTAGAATCATCGCAGCATGTCACATAATGTGTTGGAAGCAAAAAAAACATGAGCTTTCTAGCATGCCAAGCGATCACCACATCAAGATCCTCAAACCGCCAACCTCAATATGGAGCACTGACTTCGCCGCCAAACACGGCCTCCCTCGATCATACACCGCAAAGAACTTTGGTTGCGGGTTGTAGTCACCACGAGGTCATCCATGGCAGTGAGCTCGACGCTTGTGTTAAAATGGAAGAGGGTTATTAAGGGAGAAACACCCTGTTGTGGTGATAGAGGAGAAGCAGCATATAGCTAGAATGAGTGCACGAGTGGGTCAAGTGATCAACATCGTGGAATGATGCAAAAATTTAAAGCAACATGAGACGGATGAAAGCAATGCTAAGTGATCCGTACACTATAAAGCGATCCGATCCGATGGACGGTCAGGTGATCCAAATCATTTTTCTAACGAATAAGACTACTACATGTTTTTTTAAGTAAAGGACGATGTAACTCCCCGTTTAATTGATGGAACCATAGAGACCAAGTACAAAACAAAACAAAAGCAACCCAAACATTAGACCACACCTCAGAGGGCACAATTTCGACACTAAGAAAAGGCTACAAAATTACCACAAGAGCATTAGCACACACGAGCAAATGACTAATGGCATCTTACTGAGTTGCTTGAACAGCAACATGGACTAAACAATCACACGCTATTAGGCAATAATGTGTCACCTAGCTGGATCCCATCCTTGAGCATGTTTATACACTTCTCTCGCCACCACTGCGAGTATTCTGAATTCTTACCGAAGATCATCCATCATCTTTCCCATTTGCAATCCATCCCACTCGTAAATATATCTTTTTGTACCCCTGAAATAGCGAGAGAGTATCTCATCGTGCTTTCCAATTAAATAAAGTTATAACTGTTGAACATACTTTACAAATGCCTAGCCACTTTGGGCCGAAGTAGAGCCGTGTTCTTATTGTAGGGGAATTACAAAGCGAGAGAGACGGGGTTTTGCTTTTTCTTAACCTATGGGCAAGGAGAAAGAAATCTTCAATTAATCTTTTTTCCAGAAGGTAAAGCTTGGTGCAATCCCTTTGCTGCTTGTCGTTTCTTTCCTTCCAAATGCTCTAGGATCCCATTTGTAAATGTAATGACAAAGGAAAACACTTTAAAACAACCGACTGATTTCTGGAAGAAATCAATTGTGTCGCGTGAACAGAACATATCCTAGTTGCGACCATGCACCGCTCTTCCCTCTAGGGCCACTCGTCTCCTGCCTTATCTACCTTATCTCTCAAGAGCCGCTCGTCTCCTTCTCCCACCTATTTTCCCAACGATGATTTGTCTCTGTTTGTAGTACCACATGACCCGCACCGGCCGCCGATGCTGACGACGATGCACTCGCCACTATCCTCTGTAGCACCATGTGAGCGTCGCCATCCTAAACACAACGTGGTGATCCATTGAAGCACCGGTTGCAGCTCCTCGGGCACTGATGTTGTTTTGCTCTGACCACCACACCGCGAGGTTGTGGCGCCACCACACCGGCTGCTGCAACTCCCATGTTGCAGCAGTGCAACTAGCCACCAGCCATGCAGCAACGGCGGCTTGTTGTAATGTGAGTGGATTGTAGCATTCCCACTGCTGCAATCTCGATGACTTGGCTTCAACGTGCTCCAACCTAAAACATCGTCACTACTTCAATAACATTCCTCGCACTTCAGCAACCATGGCGGGGCTGCAAGTCAAACCGCACAACGACGAGGATCGCCATTGCTACAACTTGGACCATACTTTGACGCACTTCGCCCTGGAACATCCCTCGCTGCTTCAGCAACCACAACGCGGGTGCAACCTGGACGTGACTATGCAACAACAAGTAGCACTGCTGGTGCAACCGCCCTGTCGCAACACCGCTCGTGCTGCAAGCGATGCTGCAGCGATGGCGCCTTGCTACAACCCCCACAATGCCATCGTATTGCGACAAAGTGACGGGGTGCGGCATGATGTTGTGGCTGCGAACAACGACTTGTGAGCCATGTCTGGGCGAAGATGAGTGTGACCGCATTGCTGCTTCCACTTCCGGCCGCCGCCAGTGCTGGACATCGGCGTCATCCTCACCATCAATGCCACCAACCCCAGTGTGGTGCCCGTGTACATCGCCTCCAACATCTCCACCCTCTACAGTGCCTCCAATGTCTCCATCCTCTATGGCCTTTGCGCTAGTGGCGATGAATCGGCACTGCTCGGGGAGCTCTTTGAAGATTCGTACCTAGGCGCTTGTTCACAACCACGTGTAAAATAATGGTTATTTTATTAGACCAGTAAAGTACACCTATATTTTTTTATGGTGTGTTACTTTACACCAATTCCAGTCGGGGCCTCAAGGGAGATCTCGATGCCTTCTTTCGTAGAGTAACATGGTGAGTAGCAGAGACAAGTTAGCTTTGTGTTGCAGTTCATGTAACTTGTAACACAACGTTGTCGTGGGTGTCTTCCCCACTTCACCCTATAATACATAATACACACACTCGTACATATTCGAGAGAAAAAACTTCTTGCATGTATGCTTGTTTGAAAATGGATTACTCCACCTCGTGCTGCTGCAATTGCGTGAAGCCGCTGCCGCGTTTGCGTGCTGCCGTACGCACTAGGTGCTGCCGCCGTGTGCTACCGCGCATGCGTGTGTGTAGCAACATGTGTTGCCGAGTCGTCGACGCGTGCTGGGCGCCGCAACCGCGTGCTGATGCGTGTGCGTGCGTGCCGAGCGACGTAGCGTGCTCGCAGAGGCCCTCGCATTCGCGTGTGCGGAGCTCGCCGCGGTTGGTTGCACCCTGGAGGGCCGGCCGCAGGTATGTTTCTCGCAGCTGCGTGCTCTAGCCATGTCACATATAACATGTTCATTGAAGTGCCTCAAAATGAGGATGCTAATTTGAGAGGTGTGGTGGGCGGTAGAAAAAAATGAACGGTTAAAGTGGACATGAACGGATACTGGCCGAGCGTGTCCGTGAGTGTTTAAGGGGTAAAGTTTGTGCAATATGGCTGTAGATGCTCTAAGAGAAATATTCCAACAATGCAGTGTAGTGTTGCAAGTTGGAAAGGGGGCCAAAGGGAAGGAAACATACATTGAATGACATTCCATTCATATATGTACTTGTAGCAAAAACAAAACTGAGTGATAAATGGATTCATCTTGATGACAAGATAAACTTATTTTTTCTCCCCAAGCCACCCACGACGAAGTAGCACATCCCTAGTTAAACACTAGGTTTAGACAACAACCAGGAGAATATCTTAATCCTTGGTTACAGTTTTTTTTTAACGATCCAACTGATGGCTGGCTTGCATTGATTGACAGCAGAGAGTAAAATGGGAATACAAATCGGGTGGGGACTGGGGAGTGATCAGAAGATTAAGGAGATAAAAGGAAGAAGGGAAACAGGAAGCGTTTGTGACCGGCGAAAAGGCCGAAGCTTGGGCCGGTCACGCGCGAGTCATACGATCCGCCCAGGTCCATCATCCCGTGTTGGTCCCCAACGTGGCCATGTCATAAGGGGGGCCATCCCATCCACCTATAGATGATTATCTCTTCCAATCACTCGTTCAGATCCCCTCTCCTTCTCTCTTCCCTTCCTCCAGACGTGCCACTCTCCTCTCTTCCTCCCATGATACGGTTGTATCCTTCTCCTAGGCTGTCGGTGAGCTTCTGCGAGCCCTTTTCCCTCCATTTTGTTTTCTGGATCAAAGAAAGTTGTTGCAAAGGGAGGCCATGGGCTACTTGCAACCCGGGAAAGCCATGTCCGCGCATCTCCTCGGCGAGATCGGAAATTTTTGCAACTGGCGTGGACTAGAGGTGACGGCCACCGACGTTGAAGCTGCAACCGGTTCTGCGATTTGCTTCAATCGGCAACCAGAAAGCTACCACTGGCACCCGGGTTTGCTGCAACCAGGTGACGACGGTGCACTTTTTTTGCTGCAACGGGCAACAGGGAAAGCTACCACCAACACCTGGTTTTGCTACACCCAGGGAACGATGAAGTGTGGCTGGTGTTGGCGGGCTGCAAATTTTGTTGCAACTGACAGTGGGAAAGTTACTACTAGCGACCGATTTTTTGTTGCAGCTGGCGTGCGGTGGTGCAAGCCACATGTGGTGGTGCGATGAGCGGTGACATGGGGTGACTGATGTCTACTACGCAACTTTATTCTTGTAGACACGTGTTGGTGAAGGAAATATGCCCTAGAGGCAGTAATAAAGTTGTTATTTATATTTCCTTATATCATGATAACTGTTTATTATTCATGCTAGAATTGTACTAACCGGAAACTTAGTACATGTGTGAATACACAGACAAACAGAGTGTCACTAGTATGCCTCTACTTGACTAGCTCGTTGAATCAATGATGGCTATGTTTCCTAACCATAGACATGAGTTACCATTTGACTAACGGGATCACATCATTAGAGAATGATGTGATTGACTTGACCCATCCGTTAGCTTAGCACGATGATCATTTAGTTTGTTACTATTGCTTTCTCCATAACTTATACATGTTCCTATGACTATGAGATCATGCAACTCCCGAATACCGGAGGAACACTTAGTGTGCTATCAAACGTCACAACGTAAGTGGGTGACTATAAAGATGCTATACAGGTGTCTCCGATGGTGTTTGTTGAGTCGGCATAGATCGAGATTAGGATGTGTCACTCCGAGTATCGAAGAGGTATCTCTGGGCCCTCCCGGTAATGCACATCACTATAAGCCTTGCAAGCAATGTGACTAATGAGTAAGTTACGGGATGATGCATTACGGAACGAGTAAAGAGACTTTCCGGTAACGAGATTGAACTAGGTATTGAGATACCGACGATCGAATCTCGGGCAAGTAACATACCGATTACAAAGGGAACAACGTATATCGTTATGCGGTTTGACTGATAAAGATCTTCATAGAATATGTTGGAGCCCATATGAACATCCAGGTTCTGCTATTGGTTATTGACCGGAGACGTATCTCGGTCATGTCTACATAGTTCTCGAACCCGTAGGGTCCGCACGCTTAACGTTCGGTGACGATCAGTATTATGAGTTTATGTATTTTGATGTACCGAAGATATTTCGGAGTCCCGGATGTGATCACGGACATGACGAGGAGTCTCGAAATGGTCGAGACATAAAGATTGATATATTGGATGACTATATCCGCACACTGGATGAGTTCCGGGGGTCACTCAATAATTATTGAAGTGCTGGGGGGTTATCGGAACCCCCGGGGGAACTAATGGGCCACATGGGCCTTAAGTCGAGAGAGAGAGGGCCGGCCAAGGGACGGTACCGAAGTCCGAGTTGGACTAGGGAAGGGGGGCACCTCCCTTTCCTTCTCTTCTCTCCCTCTCCTTCCTTCCCCTTCCTCCTCCTAATAGGACTAGGAAAGGGGAGTCCTACTCCTACTAGGAAGAGGACTCCTCCTCTCCTGACGCACCCCAAGGGCCGGTCGGCCTCCCCCCTTGCTCCTTTATATACGGGGGCAGGGGGCACCCTAGAACACACAAGTTGACCATTGATCTCTTAGCCGTGTGCGGTGCCCCCTTCCACCATAATCTACCTCGGCCATATCATCGTAGTGCTTAGACAAAGCCCTGCAACGGTAGCTTCATCATCACCGTCATCACACCGTCATGCTGACGAGGCTCTCCCTCGACACTCAGCTGGATCGAGAGTTCATGGGACGTCACCGAGCCGAACGTGTGCAGATCGCGGAGGTACCGTACTTTTGGTACTAGGATCGGTCAGATCGTGAAGACGTACGACTGCATCAACCGCGTTGTCATAACGCTTCCGCTTACAGTCTACGAGGTTATGTGGACAACAATCTTCCCCTATCGTTGCTATGCATCACCATGATAGATCTTGCATGTGCGTAGGATTTTTTGGAATTACTACGTTCCCCAACAGTGGCATCCGAGCCAGATCTATGCGTAGATGTTATATGCACGAGAAAAACACAAAGAAGTTGTGGGTGTGGGTATATACATATTGCTTGCTGCTACCTCTTGAGCACTGCGTTGGTTTTCCCTTGAAGAGGAAAGGGTGATGCAGCAAAGTAGCGTAAGTATTTTCCTTAGTTTTTGAGAGCCAAGGTATTAATCCAGTAGGAGATCACGCTCAAGTCCCACACACCTACACAAACAAATAAGAACCTCGAAACCAACGCGATAAAGGGGTTGTCAAGCCCTTCACGGTCACTTACGAGAGTGAGATCTGATAGATATGATAAGATAATATTTTTGGTATTTTTATGATAAAGAGAAATAAAGACACAAAGTAAAATAAATGGCAAAGAAAATAACTAAGTGTTGGAAGATTAATATGATGAAAGATAGACCCGGGGGCCATAGGTTTCACTAGTGGCTTCTCTCAAGAGCATAAGTATTACGGTGGGTAAACGAATTACTGTCGAGCAATTGATAGAACTGAGCATAGTTATGAGAATATCTAGGTATGATCATCTATATAGGCATCACGTCCGAGACAAGTAGACCAAAACGATTTTGCATCTACTACTATTACTCCACACATCGACCGCTATCCATCATGCATCTAGAGTATTAAGTTCATAAGAACAGAGTAATGCTTTAAGGAAGATGACATGATGTAGAGGGATAAACTCATGCAATATGATAAAACCCCATCTTTTTTATCCTCGATGGAAACAATACAATACGTGCCTTGCTGCACCTGCTGTCACTGGGAAAGGACACCGCAAGATTGAACCCAAAGCTAAGCACTTCTCCCATTGCAAGAAAGATCAATCTAGTAGGCCAAACCAAACTGATAATTCGAAGAGACTTACAAAGATAAACCAATCATACATAAAAGAATTCAGAGGAGAATCAAATATTGTTCATAGATAATCTGGTTCATAAACCCACAATTCATCGGATCTCGACAAACACACCGCAAAAGAAGATTACATAGAATAGATCTCCAAGAAGATCGAGGAGAACTTTCTATTGAGATCCAAAGAGAGAGAAGAAGACATCTAGCTAATAACTATGGACCCGTAGGTCTGAAGTAAACTACTCACACATCACCAGAGAGGCCATGGAGTTGATGTAGAGGCCCTCCATGATCAATGCCCCCTCCTGCGGAGCTCCGGAAAAGGCCCCAAGATGGGATCTCTCGGGTACAGAAGGTTGCGGCGGTGGAATTATGTTTTCGTGTTGGTCCTAGATGTTTGGGGGGGGGGGGTACATGGATATATATAGGAGGAAGAAGTACGTCGGTGGAGCAACAGAGGGCCCGCGAGGATGGAGGGCACGCCCATGGGGGTAGGCGCACCCCCTGCCTCGTGGCTTCCTCCGTTGTTTCTTGACGCCCACTCCAAGTCTCCTGGATCACGTTTGTTGAGAAAATCACGTTCCCAAAGGTTTCATTCTATTTGGACTCCGTTTGATATTCCTTTTCTTCGAAACCCTAAAATAGGCAAAAAAAACAACAATTTGGGCTGGGCCTCCGATTAGTAGGTTAGTCCCAAAATGATATAAAAGTGTAAAATAAAGCCCATTGACATCCAAAATAGATAATATAATATCATGGAGCAATCAAAAATTATAGATACGTTGGAGACGTATCAAGCATCCACAAGCTTAATTCCTGCTCGTCCTCGAGTAGAAATGATAAAAGAAGAATTTTGGATGTGGGATGCTTTCTAACATATTTCTCAATATAATTTTTTCTTTATTGTGGCATGAATGTTCAGATCTGAAAGATTCAAGTTAAAAGTTTAATATTGACATAAAAATAATAATACTTCAAGCATACTAACTAAGCAATCATGTCTTCTCAAAATAACATGGCCAAAGAAAGTTATCCTACAAAATCATACGGTCTGGCTATGCTCTATCTTCACCACACAAAATATTTAAATCATGCACAACCCCGATGACAAGCCAATCAATTGTCTCATACTTTTGATGTTCTCAAACTTTTTCAATCTTCGTGCAATATATGAGTGTGAGCCATGGATATAGCACTATGGTGGAATAGAATGGTGGTTGTGGAGAAGACAAAAGGGAGAAGATAGTCTCACATCAACTAGGCGTATCAACAGGCTATGGAGATGCCCATCAATAGATGTCAATGTGAGTGAGTATGGATTGCCATGCAACGGATGCACTAGAGCTATAAGTATATCAAAGCTCAACAAAAGAAACTAAGTGGGTGTGCACCCAACTTGCTTGCTCACGAAGACCTAGGGCATTTTGAGGAAGCCCATCATTGGAATATACAAGCCAAGTTCTATAATGAAAAATTCCCACTAGTATATGAAAGTGATATCATATGAGACTCTCTATATGAAGAACCTGGTGCTAATTTGAAGCACAAGTTTGGAAAAAGGATAGTAGCATTGTCCCTTCTCTCGTTTTCTCTCAATTTTTTTATTTGGGCCTTCTTTATTTTTGGCCTCTTTTCTCCTTTTTTTTAATTTTTCATACGGAGTCTCATCCCGACTTGTGGGGGAATCATAGTCTCCATCATCCTTTCCTCACTTGGGACAATGCTCTAATAATGATGATCATCACACTTTATTTACTTACAACTCAAGAATTACAACTCAATACTTAGAACAAAATATGACTCTATGTGAATGCCTCCGGTGGTGTACCGGGATGTGCAATGATGCATGAGTGACATGTATGAAGAATTATGAACGGTGGCTTTGCCACAAATATGATGTCAACTACATGATCATGCAAGCAATATGACAATGATGAAGCGTGTCATAATGACGGAACGGTGAAAAGTGTCATGGCAATATATCTCGGAATGGCTATGGAAATGCCATAATAGGTAGGTATGGTGGCTTTTTTGAGGAAGGTATGTGGTGGGTTTATGGTACCGGCGAAAGTTGCACGATACTAGAGAGGCTAGCAATGGTGGAAGGGTGAGAGTGTGTATAATCCATGGACTCAACATTAGTCATAAAGAACTCACATAGTTATTGCAAAAATCTATTAGTTATCAAAACAAAGTATTACGCGCATGCTCCTAGGGGGATAGATTGGTAGGAAAAGACCATCGCTCGTCCCTGACCGCCACTCATAAGGAAGACAATCAATAAATAAATCATGCTCCGACTTCATCACATAACGGTTCACCATACGTGCATGCTACGGGAATCACAAACTTCAACACAAGTATTTCTCAAATTCACAACTACTCAACTAGCATGACTCTAATATCACCATCTCCATATCTCAAAACAATTATCAAGTATCAAAATTCTCATAGTATTCAATGCACTTATATGAAAGTTTTTATATTATAGAAAATTTCCATGTTGTTCTTGAGGAATCTCAAAATAATATAAGTGAAGCATGAGAGATCAATAGTTTCTATAAAACAAATCCACCACCATGCTCTAAAAGATATAAGTGAAGCACTAGAGCAAAAACTATATAGCTGAAAAGATATAAGTGAAGCACATAGAGTATTCTAATAAATTTCAAATCATGTGAATCTCTCTCAAAAGGTGTGTACAGCAAGGATGATTGTGGTAAACTAAAAAGAAAAGACTCAAATCATACAAGACGCTCCAAGCAAAACACATATCATGTGGTAAATAAAAATATAGCTCCAAGTAAAGTTACCGATAGACGAAGACGAAAGAGGGGATGCCTTCTGGGTCATCCCCAAGCTTAGGCTTTTTGGTGACCTTGAATTTTACCTTGGGTTGCCATGGGCATCCCCAAGCTTAGGCTCTTGCCACTCTTTGTTCCATAATGCATCAAATCTTTACGCAAAACTTGAAAACTTCACAACACAAAACTCAAGATAGAAAATCTCGTGAGCTCCGTTAGCGAAAGAAAAAACAAAACACCACTTCAAGGTACTGTAATGAACTCATTCTTTATTTATATTGGTGTTAAACCTACTGTATTCCAACTTCTCTATAGTTTATAAACTCTTTTACTAGCCATAGATTCATCAAAATAAGCAAACAACACAAGAAAACAGAATCTGTCAAAAACATAACAGTCTGTAGTAATCTGTAGCTAATGCAAGTTCTGGAACCCAAAAAATTCTAAAATAAATTGCTGAACGTGAGGAATTTATATATTAATCATCTGAAAAAAGAATTAACTAAATAGCACCTTCCAAATAAAATGGCAGCGGTTCTCGTGAGCGCTAAAGTTTCTGTTTTTTACAGCAAGATCAAAAAGACTTTCCCCAAGTCTTCCCAAGGGTTCTACTTGGCACAAACACTAATAAAGCACAAAAAACACAACCAATACAGAGTCTAGATAAATTATTTATTACTAAACAGGAACAAAAAGCAAGGAAAAAATAAAATTGGGTTGCCTCCCAACAAGCGCTATCATTTAACGCCCCTAGCTAGGCAAAAAAAACCGAAGATAGATCTAGGTATTGCCATCTTTGGTAGGTAATTCTTCAATGAGACACCTAAAATTCTTAGGAGTTTCATTCTTTTTATTAATTATCAAACTCCTAGGCACAAAATCAATAAAATCATTTGTAGCAAACGGTTCCTTAATGATAGCAAAAAGATTGGGATGAACACTTATTGATTTTAAATCCGCAGTTTCCTTACTCGAGGATTCACCCTTATTTTTATGAACATAAACAAGCTTGGCAATTTTAGTGGGAGGATTGGAGTATTTTTAACGGAATAAAAAGCGGACCCCAAGTTGGTGATAATTTCCTCAAGTTTATCGATTCTTGTAGAATCTTGATCTATTCTTTCATTAACTATGGGTTTTTTCCTTAAAAAATTTCAGAGCAACTCCCACCTTAGATCCATATTGCATCATTTGGTTGTGGATCTTTTTATCCAAATTCTCAATCAACTCTATAGTAGCAACTTTATTCTCAATAATTTCAAGCCTTTGCATCACATGTTCCAAAGTTAACATAGTTCCGTTAACCAAAAGAGGTGGTGAGCCAAACAACTCTATCATAGAGTTATAAGAATCAAAAGTATGGCTACCCAAGAAATTCCCTCTGGTAATGGTATCAAGAATATATCTGTACCAAGGATTAGTGTCTACATAAAAACTGCGAAGAAGAACGGAAGTAGATTGCTTCTTGATAGATATATTTTGAGCATTGCGAATTCTATACCAAGCATATTTTAGATTTTCTCCCTCCCTTTATTTAAAATTAAGAACTTCATTCTCGGGAGACAACGGAGAAGATAGAGGACTAGCCATAATGACAAGCCAAGCAATCCAACACAAGCAAACAAGAAACGGGTAAAAGAGGCAAATAGGGAAGAGAAGGGGAATGGAGAGAGAGGGCGAATAAAACGGCAAGGGTGAAGTGGGGGAGAGGAAAACGAGAGGCAAATGGCAAATAATGTAATGCGAGGGATAAGAGTTTGTGATGGGTACTTGGTATGTTTTGACTTGGTAATGATGCCAGAAATGACTCGTTGTTGGGAGACAAATCTTGACTTGACTTGGCGCGAATCTCTCCGGCAACGGCGCCAGAAATCCTTCTTGCTACCTCTTGAGCACTGCGTTGGTTTTCCCTTGAAGAGGAAAGGGTGATGCAGCAAAGTAGCGTAAGTATTTCCCTCAGTTTTTGAGAACCAAGGTATCAATCCAGTAGGGGATCACGCTCAAGTCCCACGCACCTACACAAACAAATAAGAACCTCGCAACCAACGCGATAAATGGGTTGTCAAGCCCTTCACGGTCACTTACGAGAGTGAGATCTGATAGATATGATAAGATAATATTTTTGGTATTTTTATGATAAAGAGAAATAAAGACGCAAAGTAAAATAAACGGCAAAGAAAATAACTAAGTGTTGGAAGATTAATATGATGAAATATAGACCCGGGGGGCATAGGTTTCACTAGTGGCTTCTCTCAAGAGCATAAGTATTACGGTGGGTAAACGATATTGTCGAGCAATTGATAGAACTGAGCATAGTTATGAGAATATCTAGGTATGATCATGTATACAGGCATCACGTCCGAGACAAGTAGACCGAAAGATTCTGCATCTACTACTATTACTCCACACATTGACCGCCATCCAGCATGCATCTAGAGTATTAAGTTCGTAAGAACAGAGTAATGCTTTAAGGAAGATGACATGATGTAGAGGGATAAACTCATGCAATATGATAAAACCCCATATTTTTATCCTCGATGGAAACAATACAATACGTGCCTTGCTGCTCCTGCTGTCACTGGGAAAGGACACCGCAAGATTGAACCCAAAGTTAAGCACTTCTCCCATTGCAAGAAAGATCAATCTAGTAGGCCAAACCAAACTGATAATTTGAAGAGACTTGCAAAGATAAACCAATCAAACATAAAAGAATTCAGAGGAGAATCAAATATTGTTCATAGATAATCTGGATCATAAACCCGCAATTCATCGGATCTCGATAAACACACCGCAAAAGAAGATTACATCGAATAGATCTCCAAGAAGATCGAGGAGAACTTTCTATTGAGATCCAAAGAGAGGGAAGAAGTCATCTAGCTAATAACTATGGACCCATAGGTCTGAAGTAAACTACTCACACATCACCAGAGAGGCCATGGAGTTGATGTAGAGGCCCTCCGTGATCAATGCCCCCCCCGGTGGAGCTCCAGAAAAGGCCCCAAGATGGGATCTCTCAAGTACAGAAGGTTGCAGCGGTGGAATTAGGTTTTCGTGGAGCTCCTGGATGTTTGGGGGTATGTGGATATATATATAGGAGGAAGAAGTACGTCGGCGGAGCAATGGAGGGCCCACGAGGGTGGAGGGCGCGCCGAAGGGGGTAGGCGCGCCCCCTACCTCGTGGCTTCCTCTGTTGTTTCTTGATGCCCACTCCAAGTCTCCTGGATCACGTTTGTTGAGAAAATCACGTTCCCGAAGGTTTCATTCCGTTTGGACTCCGTTTGATATTCCTTTTCTTCGAAACCCTAAAATAGGCAAAAAACAGCAATTTGGGTTGGGCCTCCGATTAGTAGGTTAGCCCCAAAAATGATATAAAAGTGTAAAATAAAGCCCATTGACATTCAAATTAGATAATATAATAGCTTGGAGCAATCAAAAATTATAGATATGTTGGAGACATATCACTTGCCGTCACTAGTTGTTTCTTGATTCGGCGGTATTGTTGGATGAAGTGGCCCAGACCGACATTACGCGTACGCTTACGCGGGACTGGTTCTACCGACGTGCTTTGCACACAGGTGGCTGGTGGGTGTCAGCTTCCCCAACTTTAGTTGAGTCGGATTCAATGAACAGGGTTCTTTCTGAAGATCAAAAAGCAATCACTATACCGCGTTGTGGTTTTTGATGCGTAGGTAAGAACGGTTCTTATTCAGCCCGTAGCAGCTACGTAAAACTTGCAACAACAAATTAGAGGACGTCTAACTTGTTTTTGTAGGGCATTTTCTAATGTGATATGGTCAAGACATGATGCTAAATTTTATTGTATGAGATGATCATGTTTTCTAACACAGTTATCGGCAACTGGCAGGAGCCATATGGTTGTCGCTTTATTGTATGAAATGCAATCGCCATGTAATTGCTTTACTTTCTCACTGAGCGATAGCGATAGTCATAGAAGCAATAGTTGGCGAGACGACAACGATGCTTCGATGGAGATCAAGGTGTCAAGCCGGTGATGATGGTTATCATGACGGTGCTTTGGAGATGGAGATCAAAGGCACAAGATGATGATGGCCATATCATATCACTTATATTGATTGCATGTGATGTTTATCCTTTATGCTCTTATTTTGCTTAGTTCGGCGTTAGCATTATAAGATGATCTCTCACTAAATTTCAAAGTATAAGTGTTCTCCCTGAGTATGCACCATTGCTACAGTTCGTCGTGCCGAGACACCACGTGATGATCGGGTGTGATAAGCTCTACGTTCACATACAACAGGTGCAAGCCAGTTTTGCACACGCAGAATACTCGGGTTAAACTTGATGAGCCTAGCATATGCAGATATGGCCTCGGAACACTGAGACCGAAAGGTCGAGCGTGAATCATATAGTAGATATGATCAACATAGTGATGTTCACCATTGAAAACTACTCCATCTCACGTGATGATCGGACATGGTTTAGTTGATATGGATCACGTGATCACTTAGATGATTGGAGAGATGTCTATCTAAGTGGGAGTTCTTAAGTAATTTGATTAATTGAACTTTAATTTATCATTAACTTAGTACCTGATAGTATTTTGCATGTCTATGTTGTTATAGATAGATGGCTCGTGCTGTTGTTCCATTGAATTTTAATGCGTTCCTAGAGAAAGCTAAGTTGAAAGATGATGGTAGCAACTACACGGACTGGGTCCGTAACTTGAGGATTATCCTCATTGCTGCACAGAAGAATTACGCCCTGGAAGCACCGCTAGGTGACAAACCCGCTGCGGGAGCAACGCCAGATGTTGTGAACACCTGGCAGAGCAAAACTGATGACTACTCGATAGTTCAGTGTGCCATGCTTTACGGCTTAGAACCAGGGCTTCAACGATGTTTTGAACGTCATGGAGCATATGAGATGTTCCAGGAGTTGAAGTTAATATTTCAAGCAAATGCCCAGATTGAGAGATATGAAGTCTCCAATAAGTTCTACAGCTGCAAAATGGAGGAGAATAGTTTTGTCAGTGAACATATACTCAGAGTGTCTGGGTACCACAACCACTTGACTCAGCTGGGAGTTAATCTTCCTGATGATAGTGTCATTGACAGAGTTCTTCAATCACTGCCACCAAGCTACAAGAGCTTCGTGATGAACTATAATATGCAAGGGATGGATAAGACGATTCCTGAGCTCTTCGCAATGCTAAAGGCTACGAAGGTAGAAATCAAGAAGGAGCATCAAGTGTTGATGGTCAACAAGACCACCAGTTTCAATAAAAAGGGTAAAGGGAAGAAGGGGAACTTCAAGAAGAACAGCAAGCCAGTTGCTGCTCAAGTGAAGAAACCCAAGTGTGGACCTAAGCCTGAGACTGAGTGCTTCTACTGCAAAGGGACTGGTCACTGGAAGTGGAACTGCCCCAAGTATTTGGCGGAGAAGAAGGATGGCGAAGTGAAAGGTATATTTGATGTACATGTTATTGATGTGTACCTTACTAATGCTCACAGTAGTGCCTGGGTATTTGATACTGGTTCCGTTGCTAACATTTGCTACTCGAAACAGGGGCTACGGATTAAGCGAAGATTGGCTAAGGATGAGGTGACGATGCACGTGGGAAATGGTTCCAAAGTCGATGTGATCGCCGTCGGCACGCTACCTCTACATCTACCTTCAGGATTAGTTTTATACCTAAATAATTGTTATTTGGTGCCAGCGTTGAGCATGAACATTATATCTGAATCTTGTTTGATGTAAGATGGTTATTCATTCAAATCAGAGAATAATGGTTTTCTTTTTATATAAGTAATATCTTTTATGGTCATGCACCCTTGATGAGTGGTCTATTTTTACTAAATCTTGATAGTACTGATACACATATTCATAGTATTGAAGCCAAAAGATGCAGAGTTGATAATGATAGAGCAACTTATTTGTGGCATGATACGTCTCCAACGTATCTATAATTTTTTATTGCTCCATGCTATATTATCTACTGTTTTGGACTATATTGGGCTTTATTTTCCACTTTTATATTATTTTGGGACTAACCTATTAACCGGAGGCCCAGCCTAGAATTGCTGTTTTTTTTGCCTATTTCAGTGTTTCGAAGAAACGGAATATCAAACGGAGTCCAAACGGAATCAAACCTTCGGGAACGTGATTTTCTCACCAAACGTGATCCAGGAGACTTGGACCCTACGCCAAGGCATCAGAGAGGCGGTCACAAGGGTGGGGGGCGCCCCCCCTAGAGTGCGCCCCTGCCTCGTGGGCCCCTCGGAGCTCCACCAACGTACTTCTTCCTCCTATATATACCTACGTACCCCCAAACGAACAGAACAGGAGCCAAAAACCTAATTCCATCGCCGCAACTTTCTGTATCCACGAGATCCCATCTTGGGGCCTGTTCCGGAGCTCCGCCGGAGAGGGCCGTCATCACGGAGGGCTTCTACATCACCATAACCTCTCCGATGAAGTGTGAGTAGTTTACCTCAGACCTTCGGGTCCATAGTTAGTAGCTAGATGACTTCTTCTCTCTTTTTGGATCTCAATACAAAGTTCTCCCCCTCTCTTGTGGAGATCTATTCGATGTAATCTTCTTTTTGTGGTGTGTTTGTTGAGACCGATGAATTGTGGGTTTATGATCAAGTCTATCTATGAATAATATTTGAATCTTCTCTGAATTCTTTTATGTATGATTGGTTATCTTTGCAAGTCTCTTCGAATTATCCATTTGGTTTGGCCAACTAGATTGGTAGTTCTTGCCATGGGGAGAAGTGCTTAGCTTTGGGTTCGATCTTGCGGTGTCCTTTCCCAGTGACAGAAGGGGCAGCAAGGCACGTATTGCATCGTTGCCATTGAGGATAACAAGATGGGGTTTATTTCATATTGCATGAATTTATCTCTCTACATCATGTCATCTTGCTTAAGGCGTTACTTTGTTTTTAACTTAATACTCTAGATGCATGCTGGATAGCGGTCGATGAGTGGAGTAATAGTAGTAGATGCAGAATCGTTTCGGTGTACTTGTCACGAACGTGATGCCTATATACATGATCGTGCCTAGATATTCTCATAACTATGCTCAATTATGTCAATTGCTCAACAGTAATTTGTTCACCCACCGTGGAATACTTATGCTCTTGAGAGAAGCCACTAGTGAAACCTATGGCCCCTGGGTCTATTCTCATCATATTAATCTCCATCACTTTAATCTTGCTTTGCTTTTTTACTTTGCTTTTACTTTTTACTTTGCATCTCTATACCAAAAATACCAAAAATATTATATCTATCAGATCTCACTCTCGTAAGTGACCATGAAGGGATTGACAACCCCTAATCGCGTTGGTTGCAAGTAGCTATCGCTTTGTGCAGGTACGAGGGACTTGAGTGTGGCCTCCTACTGGATTGATACCTTGGTTCTCAAAAACTGAGGGAAATAATTACGCTACTCTGCTGCATCATCCCTTCCTCTTCGGGGAAAACCAACGCAAGCTCAAGACGTAGCAAGAAGGATTTCTGGCGCCGTTGCCGGGGAGTCTACGCAAAAAGTCAACATACCAAGTACCCATCACAATCCATATCTCTCGCATTACATTATTTGCCATTTGCCTCTCATTTTCTTCTCCCCCACTTCACCCTTGTCGTTTTATTCGCCCTCTCTCTCTATCCTCCCTCTCTATTTGCCTCTTTTGCCCGCTTGCCTTTTCGTTTGCTTGTGTGCTAGTATGTTTGCTTGTCGTCATGGCTAGTCTCATATCTTCTCCGTTGTCCCCCGAGAGTGAAGTTCTAAATTTTAAACAAAGGGAGGGAGAAAATCTAAAAGATGCTTGGTATAGAATTTGCAATGCTCAAAATAGATCTACCAGGAAGCAATCTACCTTAGTTCTTCTCCGCAATTTTTATGTAGGTGTTAATCCTTGGTATAGATATATCCTCGATACCATTACCAGAGGGAACTTCTTGGGTAGCTATACTTTTGATTCTTATAATGCTATGTTAGATTTATTTGGCTCACCACCTCTTTTGGTTAATGGAACCATGTTAACTTTGGAGCATGTCATGCAAAGACTTGAACTTATTGAAAATAAAGTTGCTACTATTGAATTAATTGAAAATCTAGATAAAAAGATCCACAATCAAATTACTCAATATGGATCTAAGGTAGGAATGACTTCGAAAAATATTAAGGAAAAGGAACCCATAGTTAATGAGAAGATAAACTTAGATTCTACTAGAATTGATAAACTTGAGGGTATCATTACAAACTTGGGAACCGCTTTTTCTTCCATAAAGAATACTCCAAGTCCTCCTACTAAAATTGCCAAGCTTATGTATGTTCCTAAAAATAAGGGTGAATCATCTAGTAAGGAAACTGCGGATCTTAAATCTATAAGTATTCAGCCCAATCTTTTTGCTATCATTAAGGAACCAATTGCTACAAATGAATTTTTCGATCTTGTGCCTAAAAGTTTGATAATCCCTAGAAATAAAGAAATTCCTAAGGGAAATAGATGCCTCATCGAAGAATTGCCTACCAAAGATGGCAATACTTAGATCTATCCTCGCTTTTATGCCTAGCTAGGGGCGCTAAACGATAGCGCTTGTTGGGAGGCAACCCAATTTTATTTTTATTCCTTGCTTTTAGATCCTGTTTAGTAATAAATAAATTATCTAGCCTATGTTTGGGTTGTGTTTTTTTGTGTTTAATTAGTGTTTGTGCCAAGTAGAACCATTGGGAAGACTTGGGGAAAGTCTTGTTGAACTTGCTGTAAAAACAGAAACTTTAGCGCTCACGAGAACTGCTGTCATTTTTATTTTAAGAGTGCTATTTAGTTAATTATTTTTGAATATGATTAATAGATAAATTCCTCACGTCCAACAATTTATTTTAGAATTTTTGGGGTTCCAGATCTGGCGCTAGCTACAGATTACTACAGACTGTTCTATTTTTGACAGATTCTGTTTTTTCATGTGTTGTTTGCTTATTTTGATGAATCTATGGTTAGTAAAATAGTTTATAATCCATAGAGAAGTTGGAATTCAGTAGGTTTAACACCAATATAAATAAAGAATGAGTTCATTACATTACCTTTAAGTGGTCTTTTGTTTTCTTTCGCTAACGGAGCTCACGAGTTTTCTACTTTAAGTTTTGTGTTGTGAAGATTTCAAGTTTTGGGTGAATTCTTGTGATGGATTATGGAACAAGGAGTGGCAAGAGCCTAAGCTTGGGGATGCCCATGGAACCCCCAAGATAATCCAAGGACACCAAAAGTCAAAGCTTGGGGATGCCCCAGAAGGCATCCCCTCTTTCGTCCACTTCCATCGGTAATTTACTTGGAGCTATATTTTTATTCACCAACATATGATATGTGTTTTGCTTGGAGCGTCTTGTATTATTTGTGTCTTTGTGTTTTAGTATGCCACAATCATCCTTGCTGTACACACCTTTTGAGAGAGCCATACATGAATTAAAATTTGATAGAATACTCTATGTGCTTCACTTATATCTTTTGAGCTAGGTAGTTTTGCTCTATGTGCTTCACTTATATCTTTTGAGCGTTATAGTTTTGCTCTATGTCCTTCATTAGATCTTTTAGAGCAGGGTGGTGGATTTTTTTAAAGAAACTATTGATCTCTCATGCTTCACTTAAATTATTTTGAGAGTCTTAATAGCATGGTAATTTGCTTAATAATAACATGATTGGTATTCAAGATTTGTGAAACTTTCTTTTGAGTGTGTTGAATACTAAGAAAAGTTGCATGCTTGATAATTGTTTTGAGATATGGAGGTAATAATATCAAAGTCATGCTAGTTGAGTAGTTGTGAATTTGAGAAGTGCTTGTGTTGAAGTTTGCAAGTCCCGTAGCATGCACGTATGGTAAACGTTATGCAACAAATTTGAAACATGAGGTGTTATTTGATTGTCCTCCTTATGAGTGGCGGTCGGGGACGAGCGATGGTCTTTTCCTACCAATCTACCCCCCTAGGAGCATGCACGCAATACTTTGGTTTTTGATGGCTTGTAGATTTTTGCAATAAGTATATGAGTTCTTTATGACTAATGTTGAGTCCATGGATTATACGCACTCTCACCCTTCCATCATTGCTAGCCTCTACGGTACCGTGCATTGCCCTTTCTCACATCGAGAGTTGGTGCAAACTTCGCCGGTGCATCCAAACCCCGTGATATGATACGCTCTTTCACACATAAACCTCCTTATATCTTCCTCAAAACAGCCACCATACCTACCTATTATGGCATTTACATAGCCATTCCGAGATATATTGCCATGAAATTTTCCACCATCCAGTTTATCATGACACATTCATCATTGTCATATTGCTTAGCATGATCATGAAGTTGACATAGTATTTGTGGCAAAGCCACCATTCATAATTTTTTCATACTTGTCACTCTTGATTCATTGCATATCCCGGTACACCGCCGAAGGCATCCATATAGAGTCATCCTTTGTTCTAGTATCGAGTTGTAATCATTGAGTTGTAAATAAATAAAAGTGTGATGATCATCATTCAATAGAGCATTGTCCCAAAAAAAGGGAGAAAGGCCAAAGAAAAAAAGAAGGCCCCAAAAAAGGGGCAATGCTACTATTCCTTTTTTTCCACACTTGTGCTTCAAAGTAGCACCATGTTCTTCATATAGAGAGTCTCTTGAGTTATCACTTTCATATACTAGTGGGAATTTTCATTATATAACTTGGCTTGTATATTCCAACAATGGGCCTCCTCAAGTGCCCTAGGTCTTCGTGAGCAAGCGAGTTGGATGCACACCCACTTAGTTTCTTTTGTTGAGCTTTCATACATTTATAGCTCTAGTGCATCTGTTGCATGGCAATCCCTAATCCTTGCATTAACATCAATCGATGGGCATCTCCATAGCCCATTGATTAGCCTTGTTGATGTGAGACTTTCTCCTTTTTTGTCTTCTCCACATAACCCCCATCATTCTATTCCACCCATAGTGCTATATCCATGGCTCACGCTCATGTATTGCGTGAAAGTTTATGAGTTTGAAATTATTAAGGTATGAAACAATTGCTTGGCTTGTCATCGGGGTTGTGCATGATGAGAGCATTCTTGTGTGACGAAAATGGAGCATGACTAAACTATATGATTTTGTAGGGATAAACTTTCTTTGGCCATGTTACTTTGAGAAAACATAATTGCTTTGTTGGTTTGCTTGAAGTATTATTATTCTCTATGTCAATATGAACTTTTGTCTTAAATCTTCCTAATCTGAATATTCATACCACAATTAAGAAGATTTGCATTGAAATTATGTGACATCCCAAATTTTCAATTTGGAATGTTATACATTAGATCATCATGCATATCATATTTTATTTTGCATTTTGGTTGATCCTAGAAATTCTACGCAACTCAATGACCCACGGAGAGAGTTGGGGATTTCGTTATTTTCGTATTTGAGTTTTCTCAAATTTTGAGAATAGGATCATTTGATTTTATTTATTTTATCATCAGTTATTTCTATTACAAAAATATGAGAGAGGGAATAAAATGACTTTCCCAAAATAAAGAAATATTGAGGATTTAATAATAAAATCAAATAAGATTTTTATTTCAGAGTTTTTCAGTGTTTTATTTGAATTTAGGAAAAATGTGTGTTTTTCAAAATTGCATTTAGGTCCCAAATAAATGTTCACCTTGCGCGGCTTGATTTTAGAAGCCCGTGAAAATTTATTTCGGAATTTTTGGAGTCCATTTAATATTTCTTTTTATTTTTATTCCGAGCGGAATATATAAAAAAATGCGAACCGACTTAACGGGCCATGTCCGACCTGGACACTGGCCCGGGAGGGATTTATAAGCCGAGGCCCAGCCCCGGGGGGAAACCCTAATCCGCCCCAAGCCGCCGCCGCCGCCGGATCCCGCCGTCGAGGTTCGCCGCGCCTCGTTTTCTATGCCGTCGTTTAAAAAAAGATCGGTTTTCATCGGTTTTTTTAGTTTCAGTTTTTTAAATAGATCGGTTTTTCCGGTTTATTTAAATAATGAGCGTTCGTCCGTTTGTTCATTCTAGCGAGCGTTCGTTGTTTTTCTTTTTCTCGGATTAAATCCGCGATTTTTCTGATCGCGATTCCTGATCCGATTTTCGTTTTAGTATATATTTTCGCTCGTTTATCGGAATCAGGCGATTCAAGCGCCTAAAGTTTTGTCTCGAAACCCTCTATTCGTTTAACCAACTTAAACAAGGTTTTTCTACTGTAAAATTTGCCCTAGATCCAGATTACTAGAACGAAGTTATTTTCTTTCGCCGTTTGACTTTCGTTGCTTCGTTCGATTTGATTCTTTTTGCAAACCGGAGTTCTTAAGTTGAACCTTCTGGTTAGATCTCTTATTTGAGTCTTACCTGTGCATTAGATGAGTACTTATTGTATGCTTGTTTGTTTCTGTGATAGAATACCCGGAGTGCGCCGCTTGTTACTTCGAATCGCTAGGTTTCGCGGATCATCAGCAAGGCAAGTAACACTTTGATCATACATTTTCTACTACCCAGTTTTATTGCATTAGATCAATCCTCACACATTGCATGATTAGGATCTAATTAAATGGTGGGATGGGAAGTAGATGAGGTACTACCTATTACCTGTAATTATCAAACCTTTGGGACTTACTTCTACGTTTGCTTATTTTGCCATGCTATGCTAGTAGACGTGGATTGGGTGAGTGATATCCATGACAGATGTGAGATTGTTAATTAATGGTTTATCTAAGGTGGCAACTTAAACACACATCTGGGTGGATTGAGGCACCTGGGTATTCCAGGACTTTGCCTGTTCTCTTTTGGACCGCCACCCAGGCTCAAAGGGATCATGAGACTATTCATACTAGAAACTTCTGTGTGCAGCCACAAGCTATTATGGGCTCTAGCATAGTTGACTAAGTTGTGCGAACTCTTACAGTGGTAGACTAGCAGATGTAGGGGATGTAGGTGGTACGGTCTACCCGTTCGTAAGGTGCTAGCGCTTCTGAAAGTCTATGTCTCGGTCATCCGTCTTCTCAAACACCTTGTAGTGCGAGAAACCAAACGGAGGCGATCGAGTCTTGTGGGGAAAAGTGCGCAAACCTCTGTAGAGTGTAATAAACTAATCATGGTTAGCCGTGTCCCCGATTATGGACATCTTGAGTATCTAGTACCTGGATTTTCCTGTGAATCTCAACATGTTACTCTAAATTAATTTTGTTGGGTTATGTTTAATGATGATGCTTCATTGGCATTGAGAATGCTGTCAACCATTCTCAATGTTTAACCACTACCATGATAGTTAAATAAAATTATTCCTTTGAAGTAGGGAAAAATTGGCTTTACGCAAAACTGTAACCATAGAGCTTTCCACCAGCCAAATATGCATATAGTATAGCTGTTTCATTCCATTACTCTCTATGTGTTACATTGCCAGCATATTCCATGTGCTGACCCATTTCGGGCTGCAACGTTAATGTTGCAGACTTTTCAGACGATGATTAAGGAGTTTTTAGGTCGTGGTCCTATACTCAGTGATGCCGTTGGAGTTGATGGACTCACTTATCTTCCAAGCCTTCCGCTGTTATCGTTATTAGATGGCCTTAAGCCGTATTTATTGCAATAAGTTCTCTTATGAGACACTCGATGTAATAAGTGTGTGATTGCTACTCTGCTATAAATCCTCCGAGTACTTTGTGGTGTCAGCATTATTGATCCAGGGATGACACCGGAGCACAGAGATCAGACTGTTTGAGGTCTGGTCGCTACAGAGATGGTATCAGAGCACACGCTGACTGTAGGACACGACCACTAAGCAAAAGACCTAGATCACTATCCACTCTCTTCTCTTCTGACCTCTCATCTTTTCTACTCTTTAGGATGGCGGATGCAAGGAACAAGTTCACACAACCGGATGAAGATACACCCTTTGGACGACACTTGAAGGAAGTCACTAGACACCTGAACATAGGAGTACCAAGCTTCACGAGAACCTACAACGCCACTTTACCTGAAGAAGAGCGCTGGATGATTCAAGTTCAAGTTCCAGGAAGGACGTTCATGCCAGTCACTGAGCCCATAGTGTTTTATTTTGATGCACCAACTTGGAGTCTAGGAAAGAGCATGGCAGCACACATCGCCATGGGACGCATTGGAGAAGTCTACCGCAAGGATCTCAAGGATACTATCTACCAGATTTGTGGGCGCCGAGATGAGCACTGGGAGATGATCAGCACCAGGAAGGATAGATCAATTGCAGCTTTTATCCAGGAGTTAAACTAGCACATTCGACGACAGGAGAACCAGATGTGCGCCGACATGATAGACTTGAAGAAGGCAAAGACTAGAATCAAGGAACTGGAGGAAGAACTCAAGGCTACACGTGAAGATTATGAAGAGGAATTTGAAGTATTGGTGGAGAAGAATGACGACCTGATCAAGAAGATTGGAATATTTATGGGAGGCCCTACGCCAGTAGATGAAGACGAAGAACCCAGGAGATTAGCCCGGAAGACTACATCATCATCGACGGCACCGACTCGGAACCAGATAGTAGCGATGATGACTATGTTAATGAAGCTGGAGTAGATATTATGGAGTCAACAACCGAAGAATATTTCTAGTAGACCACCTCATCAGTAGTAGTAGTCCACCATGTAAATATAGTAGTCCGAGCACTTCTGCGATAGTTAGATCTATTGTATGCCCTTGTTTGATTGATTGAAGTGAATTGTTTGCTTTTGCCTCATGTGCATATGGGTAGTGTTTTCTCTTTAGACCCCCTCTATTCTTATATCTCATCTTTTCTAAACCCTCAGATGCCTCTGAGACGTGACCCCGGATTTGCCTTTCCACCGGAGCTCACCCAGTTGATCCAGCAGCAGAACACATTGATGTAGTTGCTAGTCCAGAATCAGAATCAGGGGAACAACAACAACAACCCACCACCACCACCACCACCTATTGATCACTTAGCCCGTTTTCTTAGGCTAAATCCGCCGGTGTTTTCCAGTAGCACCGAGCCGATAGTAGCAGATGATTGGCTCCGCAAGACAGCTAGGGAGTTGACCAGAGCAGGATGCACAGATGCGGAGAAGGTGAAGTTTGCCGCACATCAGCTAGAAGGACCAGCAGCATCATGGTGGGAGAGTTTCACAGCCACTTTCCCAGTCGACACTGTCACATGGGACCAGTTTCAGCAGGCTTTTCGTACTGCACATGTTTCAGCAGGAGCTATGGCCATGAAGAAGCGTGAGTTTCGCAACTTGCACCAAGGAGGACGGACAGTTGGCCAGTATGTGGAGGAATTTAGTAAGTTAGCATGTTATGCACCAGATGATGTCGCTACGGATGCAGCTAAGCAGGAGAAGTTTCTGGAAGGACTGAATGATGAGTTGAGCATGCAATTGATGGTAGCCACCTTCAACAACTACCAGGAATTGGTAGATCGTGCTCTTATGATTGAAGGGAAGCAACAGCAGATTGAGAACTGCAAGAGGAAGTATGGACAAGGAAAGTACAATTTAGGAGCTCAGCAGAAGCCATGTTTTACCCCTAGACCAGCAGGACATTTTCAGCATACCCATGGAGGAGGTAGCTCGCACAATCACAATGGCACCAAGAATGGTAATGGCAATGGAGGAAGCAACGGCCAGAACCGCACCAACCCCTCAACCCCAGCCAAGAAGGACCTAAGCCAAGTCACTTGTTTTAAGTGCCAGAAGACCGGACATTATGCCAATGAATATCCTGAATGCCAAAATGGCAATTCTGGAAAGAAGCCGAACCCTTTCAACAGGGGACAGGTGGACCACGTTAGCATGGAGGAGGTTAAAGCTCAGCCCGATGCAGTAATAGGTAAGTTTTTGGTTAAGTCATTTACTGCACTCGTTCTTTTTGATACTGGTGCATCGCATTCATACATCTCAAGGGGATTTGTGGATAAGTATAACCTACCAACCCAAGCCCTTAGGTCACCCATGTTAGTAACCTCGCTTCGAGCAGAGTATGTGGCTAGTCTATGGTGTGATCGGTTACCATTAAGGATTGGTAACTGTGTTTTTCCCTCATACCTAATAGTATTGGAATCTCAAGGATTGGATGTAATATTAGGCATGGATTGGTTATCAAAGTATGAAGGGAATATTGAATGTGCTAGTAAGTCAATTTTGCTTACCACCCCAGAAGGGAGAAGGATCAAGTATGTATCCCGGCATGTGCCAAAGAGGACTCAAGTAAATTGCTTAACAGGAGTTGTGCAGGAGGAAGTACCAGTGGTAAGGGATTTCCCTGATGTATTTCTAGAGGAGTTGCCAGGCATGCCACCGGATAGAGATATTGAGTTTTTGATTGAGCTATTGCCAGGCACAGGGCCAATATCAAAGAGACCATATAGGATGCCAGCAAAGGATTTGGTGGAAATTAAGAAACAGATTAAGGATTTACTGGATAAAGGATATATTCGCCCAAATTCTTCGCCTTGGGGATCGCCAGTACTTCTAGTGGAGAAGAAGGATGGATCATTAAGGATGGTTGTTGACTATCGAGGATTGAATGAAGTAACGATCAAGAACAAGTACCCACTACCAATGATCAACGATCTATTTGATCGATTGCAAGGAGCTAAGGTATTTTCCAAGAACGATCTGCGATCAGGATACCACCAATTAAAGATTCGTGAACAGGATATACCTAAGACAGCTTTTACCACCAGGTATGGGCTGTATGAGTATACCATTATGTCATTTGGTCTGACTAACGCACCTTCCTATTTTATGAACATGATGAACAAAGTGTTTATGGAGTTCTTGGATAAGTTCGTCATAGTGTTCATTGATGATATCCTGGTTTATTCGAAGAATGAAGAGGAGCATAAGGAGCATTTGCGTTTGGTACTTGGAAAGCTCAGAGAACATCAATTGTATGCCAAGTTCAGCAAATGTGAGTTTTGGTTGAAGGAAGTAGGATTCCTCGGACACGTTATATCCAGAGAAGGAATAGCAGTAGATCCCGCTAAAGTTGAAACCGTGACCAAGTGGGAAGCCCCAACAACAGTTGGAGAGATCCGGAGTTTTCTTGGACTCGCAGGATACTACCGGAGATTTATTGAGAATTTCTCAAAGATTGCGAAGCCTATGACAGAGTTGTTAAAAAAGGATACCAAGTTCATATGGACAGAGGAATGTGAGGCTAGTTTCCAAGAGTTGAAGAAACATTTGGTTACCTCACCAGTGTTGATTTTGCCAGACCAGACCAAGGATTATGAGGTGTATTGCGACACTTCACGTCGAGGATTTGGAGCAGTGCTTATGCAGGAAGGGAGAGTTGTTTCATATGCCTCAAGACAACTGAAGCCTCATGAGTTGAATTATGCCATGCATGATTTGGAGTTAGCAGCCGTAGTGCATGCTTTGAAAACATGGAGACATTTTCTCATTGGAAATCATTGTGAGGTGTACACGGATCATAAGAGTTTGAAGTACATTTTCACACAGAAGGAGTTAAACCTCAGACAAAGGAGATGGTTGGAGCTTATCAAGGATTATGATATGAAATTGCATTATCATCCTGGAAAGGCTAATGTAGTAGCAGACACATTAAGCCGTAAGAGCCATGTCAATACATTAATGATGGGAGAAATACCAAGGGAGTTAGCCAAAAATCTTCGTGAACTATGTTTGGAAATAGTTCCGAGAGGCTATGTAGCAGCATTGGAGATTCAGTCAACCTTGATGGATAAAATCAGGGAAGCTCAGAAAGCTGACAAAGAGATTGCCGCTATAAAGAAGAAACTGAGCAAAGGAAAAGCTAAAGGATTTCGTGAGGATGAGCACGACACCCTATGGTTTGAAGACCGTGTTTACGTGCCCAATGACCTGGAGATCAGGAAGTTGATTTTGCAAGAGGCACACGACTCACCATATTCAATTCACCCAGGAAATACCAAGATGTATCTGGATTTGAAGGATATTTTCTGGTGGGCCGGAATGAAGAAGGATATTGCGGAGTATGTAGTAGTTTGTGATGTATGTCAGAGAGTAAAGGCAGAGCAGCAGAAGCCAGCAGGATTGTTACAACCATTGCCGATACCCGAATGGAAGTGGGATAATCTAGGCATGGATTTTATCACGGGATTACCCAGGACTCGTTCAGGCTATGACTCAATTTGGGTTGTAGTCGATCGATTGATGAAAGTAGCTCATTTCATCCCAGTAAAGACCACTTACACCAGTGCTAAGTTGGCAAAGATATACATAACCAGGATCGTATGTCTGCATGGAGTTCCAAGGAGTATCGTATCAGATAGAGGAACCCAGTTTACCTCAAAGTTCTGGAAGCAGTTGCACGAAACTTTGGGTACCAGGCTAAAATTCAGTATAGCTTTTCATCCACAGACAGATGGACAGACCGAGAGAGTCAATCAGATTTTGGAGGATATGCTGAGAGCTTGTGCGCTAGATTATGGATCTAGTTGGGACGATAATTTGCCATATGCAGAGTTTTCTTACGACAACAGTTATCAAACCAGTTTAAAGATGGCCCCTTTCGGAGCTTTGTACGGAAGGAGGTGCAGGACACCGTTGTCATGGGACGAAGTTGGAGACCGCCAGTTGTTTGGACCTGACTTGATTAAAGAGTCTGAACAGAAGGTGAAGTTGATTCGCGATAGGCTCAAGGTAGCCCAGTCCAGACAGAAAAGTTATGTAGATTCAAAACGTAAGGAGATAGTTTACGAAGTTGGAGATAGAGCTTATCTTCGAGTATCTCGACTTCGAGGAACAAAGCGTTTTGGAGTTAAAGGGAAGTTAGTGCCACAATTTGTAGGACCATATCGAGTTTTGGAGCGTATGGGAGAAGTGGCCTACAAGTTGGAATTGCCCAAAGGATTGTCAGGAGTTCATGATGTATTCCATGTTTCCCAGTTGAAGAGATGTCACGCGGAGATGGCTGATATACCGTTGAGAGACAGAGTGCCTTTGGAAACTATTCAGTTGGATAACGATTTGACGTACGAGGAGAAACCAATTAAGATCCTCGAGTTTGCCAGTCGAGTCACTCGCAGCAAGGTTATCAAGTTTTGCAAAGTTCAGTGGAGCCACCACACGGAGGATGAAGCCACTTGGGAACGAGAGGAAGATTTACTCAAGGACCACCCTCACCTATTTTCTAGCCAACCCGAATCTCGAGGGCGAGATTCATCTTAAGGGGGGTAGGTTTGTAACATCCCAAATTTTCAATTTGGAATGTTATACTTTAGATCATCATGAATATCATATTTTATTTTGCATTTTGTTGATCCTAGAAATTCTACGCAACTCAATGACCCACGGAGAGAGTTGGGGATTTCGTTATTTTCATATTTGAGTTTTCTCAAATTTTGAGAATAGGATCATTTGATTTTATTTATTTTATCATCAATTATTTCTATTACAAAAATATGAGAGAGGGAATAAAATGACTTTCCCAAAATAAAGAAATATCGAGGATTTAATAATAAAATCAAATAAGATTTTTATTTTGGAGTTTTTCGGTGTTTTATTTGAATTTAGGAAAAATGTGCGTTTTTCAAAATTGCATTTAGGTCCCAAATAAATGTTCACCTTGTGCGGCTTGATTTTAGAAGCCCGTGAAAATTTATTTAGGAATTTTTGGAGTCAATTTAGTATTTCTTTTTATTTTTCTTCCGAGCGGAATATATAAAAAAATGCGAACCGACTTAACGGGCCGTGTCCGACCTGGACACTGGCCCGGGAGGGCTTTATAAGCCGAGGCCCAGCCCCGGGGGGAAACCCTAATCCGACCCAAGCCGCCCAAGCCGCCGCCGCCGCCGTCCGCCGCCACCGTCGCTGGATCCCGCCGCCGAGGTTAGCCGCGCCTCGTTTTCCGTGCCGTCATTTAAAAAAAGATCGGTTTTCATTGGTTTTTTTAGTTTCGGTTTTTTTAAATAGATCGGTTTTTCCGGTTTATTTAAATAGTGAGCGTTCGTCCGTTCGTTCATTCTAGCGAGCGTTCGTCGTTTTTCTTTTTCTCGGATTAAATCCGCGATTTTTCTGATCGCGATTCCTGATCCCATTTTCGTTTTAGTATAACTTTTCGCTCGTTTATCGGAATCAGGCGATCCAAGCGCCTAAAGTTTCGTCTCGAAACCCTCTATTCGTTTAACCAACTTAAACAAGGTTTTTCTACTGTAAAATTTGCCCTAGATCCAGATTACTAGAACGAAGTTGTTTTCTTTAGCCGTTTGACTTTCGTTGCTTCATTCGATTTGATTCTTTTTGCAAACCGGAGTTCTTAAGTTGAACCTTCTGGTTAGATCTCTTATTTGAGTTTTACCTGTGCATTAGATGAGTACTTATTGTATGCTTGTTTGTTTGTCTGTGATAGAATACCCGGAGTGCGCCGCTTGTTACTTTGAATCGCTAGGTTTCACGGATCATCAGCAAGGCAAGTAACACTTTGATCATACATTTTCTACTACCCAGTTTTATTGCATTAGATTAATCCTCACACATTGCATGATTAGGATCTAATTAAATTGTGGGATGGGAAGTAGATGAGGTAGTACCTATTACCTGTTATTATCAAACCTTTGGGAGTTACTTCTACGTTTGCTTATTTTGCCATGCTATGCTAGTAGACGTGGATTGGGTGAGTGATATCCATGACAGATGTGAGATTGTTAATTAATGGTTTATCTAAGGTGGCAACTTAAACACACATCTGGGTGGATTGATGCACCTGGGTATTCCAGGACTTGCCTGTTCTCTTTTGGACCGCCACCCAGGCTCAAAGGGATCATGAGACTATTCATACTAGAAACTTCTGTGTGCAGCCACAAGCTATTATGGGCTCTAGCATAGTTAACTAAGTTGTGCGAACTCTTATAGTGGTAGACTAGCAGATGTAGGGGATGTGGGTGGTACGGTCTACCCGTTCGTAAGGTGCTAGCGCTTCTGAAAGACTATGTCTCGGTCATCCGTCTTCTCAAACACCTTGTAGTGCGAGAAACCAAACGGAGGCGATCGAGTCTTGTGGGGAAAAGTGCGCAAACCTCTGCAGAGTGTAATAAACTAATCATGGTTAGCCGTGTCCCTGGTTATGGACATCTTGAGTATCTAGTACCTGGATTTTCATGTGAATCTTAACATGTTACTCTAAATTAATTTTGTTGGGTTATGTTTAATGATCATGCTTAATTGGGATTGAGAATGCTGTCAACCATTCTCAATGTTTAACCACTACCATGATAGTTAAATAAAATTATTCCTTTGAAGTAGGGAAAATTTGGCTTTACGCAAAATTGTAACCATAGAGCTTTCCACCAGCCAAATATGCATATAGTATAGCTGTTTCATTCCATTACTCTCTATGTGTTACATTGCCAGCATATTCCATGTGTTGACCCGTTTTGGGCTGCAACTTTAATGTTGCAGACTTTTCAGACGATGATTAAGGAGCTTTTAGGTCATGGTCCTATACTCAGTTATGCCGTTGGAGTTGATGGACTCACTTATCTTCCAAGCCTTCTGTTGTTATCGTTATTAGATGGCCTTAAGCCATATTTATTCTAATAAGTTCTCTTATGAGACACTCGATGTAATAAGTGTGTGATTGCTACTCTGCTATAAATCCTCCGAGTACCGTGTGGTGTCAGCATTACTGATCCAGGGATGACACCAGAGCATAGAGATCAGACTGTTTGAGGTCTGGTCGCTACAAATTATGCCAAGTAGCACTCCACACCAAAAATTCTCTTTTTATCATTTACCTACTTGAGGACGAGCAAGAATTAAGCTTGGGGATGCCTGATACGTCTCCAACGTATCTATATTTTTTGATTGCTCCGTGCTATATTATCTACTGTTTTGGATTATATTGGGCTTTATTTTCCACTTATATATTATTTTTGGGACTAACCTATTAACCGGAGGCCCAGCCCAGAATTGCTGTTTTTGCCTATTTCAGTGTTTCGAAGAAACGGAATATCAAACGGAGTCCAAACGGAATGAAACCTTCGGGAACGTGATTTTCTCACCGAACGTGATCCAGGAGACTTCGACCCTACGCCAATGCATCAGAGAGGCGATCACAAGGGTGGGGGGCGTGCCCCCCCTAGGGCGCGCCCCCTGCCTCGTGGGCCCCTCAGAGCTCCACCGGCGTACTTCTTCCTCCTATATATACCTATGTACCCCCAAATGAACAGAACAGGAGCCAAAAACCTAATTCCACCGCCGCAACTTTCTGTATCCACGAGATCCCATCTTGGGGCCTGTTCCGGATCTCCACCGGAGAGGGCCGTCATCACAGAGGGCTTCTACATCACCATAGCCTCTCCGATGAAGTGTGAGTAGTTTACCTCAGACCTTCGGGTCCATAGTTAGTAGCTAGATGGCTTCTTCTCTCTTTTTGGATCTCAATACAAAATTCTCCCCCTCTCTTGTGGAGATCTATTTGATGTAATCTTCTTTTTGCGGTGTGTTTGTTGAGACCGATGAATTGTGGGTTTATGATCAAGTCTATCTATGAATAATATTTGAATCTTCTCTGAATTCTTTTATGTATGATTGGTTATCTTTGCAAGTCTCTTCGAATTATCCGTTTGGTTTGGCCAACTAGATTGGTAGTTCTTTCCATGGGAGAAGTGCTTAGCTTTGGGTTCGATCTTGCGGTGTCCTTTCCCAGTGACAGCAGGTGTAGCAAGGCACGTATAGTATTGCATGAATTTATCTCTCTACATCATGTCATCTTGCTTAAGGCGTTACTCTGTTTTTAACTTAATACTCTAGATGCATGCTGGATAGCGGTCGATGAGAGGAGTAATAGTAGTAGATGCAGAATTGTTTCGATCTACTTGTCACGGACGTGATGCCTAATACATGATCATGCCTAGATATTCTCATAACTATGCTCAATTCTGTCAATTGCTCAACAGTAATTTGTTCTCCCACCGTAGAATACTTATGCTCTTGAGAGAAGCCACTAGTGAAACCTATGGCCCCCGGGTCTATTCTCATCATATTAATCTCCATCACTTTAATCTTGCTTTGCTTTTTAGTTTGCTTTTACTTTTTACTTTGCATCTCTATACCAAAAATATTATATCTATCAGATCTCACTCTCGTAATTGACCGTGAAGGGATTGACAACCCCTAATCGCATTGGTTGCGAGTAGCTATCGCTTTGTGCAGGTACGAGGGACTTGAGCGTGGCCTCTTACTGGATTGATACCTTGGTTCTCAAAAACTGAGGGAAATACTTACGCTACTCTGCTGCATCATCCCTTCCTCTTCGGGGAAAACCAACACAAGCTCAAGACGTAGCATGGCACTGCTGTTTGGGTCACATTGGTGTAAAGCGCATGAAGAAACTCCATTCTGATGGACTTTTGGAATCACTTGATTATGAATCACTTGGTACTTGCGAACCATGCCTCATGGGTAAGATGACTAAAACTCCATTCTCCGAAACAATGGAGCGAGCAATAGAGTTATTGGAAATAATACACACTGATGAATGTGGTCCAATGAACATTGAGGCTCGTGGCGGATACCATTATTTTCTCACCTTCACAGATGATTTGAGCAGATATGGGTATATGTACTTAATGAAACATAAGTCTGAAACATTTGAAAAGTTCAAAGAATTTCAGAGTGAAGTGGAAAATCATCGTAACAAGAAAATAAACTTTCTATGATTTGATCATGGAGGAGAATATTTGAGTTACTAGTTTGGTCTTCATTTGAAACAAAGTGGAATAGTTTCGCAACTCACGCCACCCGGAACACCACAGCATAATGGTGTGTCTGAACGTTGTAATTGTACTTTACTAGATATGGTGTGATCTATGATGTCTCTTACTAATTTACCGCTATCGTTTTGGGGTTATGCTTTAGAGACAGCTGCATTCACGTTAAATAGGGCACCATCTAAATCCGTTGAGACGACACGTTATGAACTGTGGTTTGGCAAGAAACCCAAGTTGTCGTTTCTTAAAGTTTGGGGTTGCGATGCTTATGTGAAAAAGCTTTAACCTGATAAGCTCGAACCCAAATCAAAGAAATGTGTCTTCATAGGATACCCAAAGGAGACTATTGGGTACACCTTCTATCACAGATCCAAACGCAAGATATTAATTGCTAAGAATGGATCCTTTCTAGAGAAGAAGTTTCTCTCAAAAGAAGTGAGTGGGAGGAAAGTAGAACTTGATGAGGTAATTGTAGCTGCTCCCTTATTGGAAAGTAGTTCATCATTGAAATCAGTTCCAGTGATTCCTACACCAGTAAGTGAGGAAGCTAATGATGATGATCATGAAACTTCTGATCAAGTTACTACCAAACCTCGTAGGTCAACCAGAGTGAGATCCACAACAGAGTGGTACGGCAATCCTGTTCTGGAGGTCATGCTACTTGACCATGACGAACCTACAAACTATGAGGAAGCGATGATGAGCCCAGATTCCGCAAAATAGCTTGAGGCCAGGAAATCTGAGATGGGATCCATGTATGAGAACAAAGTGTGGACTTTGGTTGACTTGCCCGATGATCGGCAGGCCATAGAGAATAAATGGATCTTCAAGAAGAAGACTGACGCTGACGGTAATGTTACTGTCTACAAAGCTCGACTTGTTGCAAAAGGTTTTCGACAAGTTCAAGGAGTTGACTATGATGAGACCTTCTTACCTGTAGCGATGCTTAAGTCCGTCTAAATCATGTTAGCAATTGCCGCATTTTATGATTATGAAATTTGGCAAATGGATGTAAAAACTGCATTCGTTAATGGATATCTTAAAGAAGAGTTGTATATGATGCAACCAGAAGGTTTTGTCGATCCAAAAGGTGCTAACAAATTGTGCAAGCTCCAGTGATCCATTTATGGACTGGTGCAAACCTCTCAGAGTTGGAATATACGCTTTGATAGTGTGATGAAAGCATATGGTTTTATACAGACTTTTGGAGAAGCCTGTATTTACAAGAAAGTGAATGGGAGCTCCGTAGCATTTCTGATATTATATGTAGATGACATATTGTTGATCGGAAATGATACTGAATTTCTGAATAGCATAAAAGGATACTTGAATAAGAATTTTTCAATGAAAGACCTCGGTGAAGCTGCTTATATATTGGGCATCAAGATCTATAGAGATAGATCAAGACGCTTAATTGGACTTTCACAAAGCACATACCTTGATAAAGTTTTGAAGAATTTCAAAATGGATCAGGCAAAGAAAGGGTTCTTGCCTGTGTTACAAGGTGTAAAGTTGATTCAGACTCAATACCCGACCACTGCAAAAGATAGAGAGAAAATGAAAGTCATTCCCTATGCTTCAGCCATAGGTTCTATCATGTATGCAATGTTGTGTACCAGACATGATGTGTGCCTTGCTATTAGTTTAGCAGGGAGGTACTAAAGTAATCCAGGAGTGGATCACTAGACAACGGTCAAGAACATCCTGAAATACCTGAAAAGTACCAAGGATATGTTTCTCGTATATGGAGGTGACAAAGAGCTCATCATAAACGGTTACGTCGATGCAAGCTTTGACACTGATCCAGATGACTCTAAGTAACAAACCGGATACGTGTTTTTATTAAACGATGGAGCTGTCAGTTGGTGCAGTTCTAAGCAAATGAAGGAGTCTGGATGAAAGAGTTCATATCCGATCTAGGTGTAATACCTAGTGCATTGGGTCCAATGAAAATGAAGGAGTCTGGATGAAGGAGTTCATATCCGATCTAGGTGTAATACCTAGTGCATCGGGTCCAATGAAAATATTTTGTGACAATACTGGTGCAATTGCCTTGGCAAAGGAATCCAGATTTCACAAGAGAACCAAGCACATCAAGAGACGCTTCAATTCCATCCGCGATCAAGTCAAGGAGGGAGACATAGAGATTTGCAAGATACATACGGATCTGAATGTTGCAGACCTGTTGACTAAGCCTCTCTCATGAGAAAAACATGATCGACACCAAGACTCCATGGGTGTTAGAATCATTACAATGTAATCTAGATTATTGACTCTAGTGCAAGTGGGAGACTAAAGGAAATATGCCCTAGAGACAATAATAAAGTAGTTATTTATATTTCCTTATATCATGATAAATGTTTATTATTCATGCTAGAATTGTATTAATCAGAAACATAGTACATGTGTGAATACATAGACAAACAGAGTGTCACTAGTATGCCTTTACTTGACTAGCTCGTTGAATCAATGATGGTTATGTTTCCTAACCATAGACATGAGTTGTCATTTGATTAACGGGATCACATCATTAGAGAATGATGTGATTGACTTGACCCCTCCGTTAGCTTAGCATGATGATCGTTTAGTTTGTTGCTATTGCTTTCTCCATAAATAATAGATGTTCCTATGTCTATGAGATCATGCGACTCCCGAATACCGGAGGAACACTTAGTGTGCTATCAAACGTCACAACGTAACTGGGTGACTATAAAGATGCTCTACAGGTGTCTCCGATGGTGTTTGTTGAGTTGGCATAGATCGAGATTAGGATTTGTCACTCCGAGTATCGGAGAGGTATCTCTGGGCCCTCTCGGTAATGCACATCACAATAAGCCTTGCAAGCAATGTGACTAATGAGTTAGTTACGGGATGATGCATTACGGAACGAGTAAAGAGACTTGCCGGTAATGAGATTGAACTAGGTATTGAGATACCGACGATCGAATCTCGGGCAAGTAACATACCGATGACAAAGGGAACAACGTATATCGTTATGCGGTTTGATCGATAAAGATCTTCGTAGAATATGTGGGAGCCAGTATGAACATCCAGGTTCCGCTATTGGTTATTGACCGGAGACGTGTCTCGGTCATGTCTACATAGTTCTCGAACCCGTAGGGTCCGCACGCTTAACATTCGGTGATGATCGGTATTATGAGTTTATGTGTTTTGATGTACCGAAGAAAGTTCGGAGTCCTGGATGTGATCACGAACATGGCGAGGAGTCTCGAAATGGTCGAGACATAAAGATTGATATATTGGATGACTATATTCAGACACCGGATGAGTTCCGGGGGTCATCGGATAATTATCGGAGTGCCGGGGGTTATCAGAACCCCCGGGGGAACTAATGGGCCACATGGGCTTTAAGTGGAGAGAGAGAGAGAGAGGGCCGGCCAAGGCAGGGCCACGCGCCCCCTCCCCTCTAGTCCGAATTGGACTAAGGAAGGGGCAGCGGCGCCCCCCTTTCCTTCTCTTCTCCCCCTCTCCTTCCTTCCCCCTTCCTCCTCCTAGTAGGACTAGGAAAGGGGAGTCCTACTCCTACTAGGAGGAGGACTCCTCCTCTCCTGACGCGCCCCAAGGGCCGGCCGGCCTCCCCCTTGCTCGTTTATATACGAGGGCAGGGGGCACCCTAGAACACACAAGTTGACCATTGATCCCTTAGCCGTGTGCGGTGCCCCCCTCCACCATAATCTTCCTCGGCCATATCATTGTAGTGCTTAGGCGAAGCCCTGCAACGGTAGCTTCATCATCACCGTCATCACACCATCGTGTTGACGATGCTCTACCTCGACACTCAGCTGGATCGAGAGTTCGTGGGACGTCACCGAGCCGAACGTGTGCAGATCGCGGAGGTGCCGTACTTTTGGTACTAGGATCGGTCAGATCGTGAAGACGTATGACTGCATCAACCGCGTTGTCATAACGCTTCCGCTTACAGTCTACGAGGGTACGTGGACAACAATCTTCCCCTGTCATTGCTATGCATCACCATGATAGATCTTGCATGTGCATAGGATTTTTTTGGAATTACTACGTTCCCCAACAGTGGCATCCGAGCCAGGTCTATGCGTAGATGTTATATGCACGAGAAAAACACAAAGAAGTTGTGGGTGTGGGTATATACATATTACTTGCTGCTACCTCTTGAGCACTGCATTGGTTTTCCCTTGAAGAGGAAAGGGTGATGCAACAAAGTAGCGTAAGTATTTCCCTTAGTTTTTGAGAGCCAAGGTATCAATCCAGTAGGAGATCACGCTCAAGTCCCACACACCTACAAAACAAATAAGAACCTCGCAACCAACGCGATAAAGGGGTTGTCAAGCCCTTCACGGTCACTTACGAGAGTGAGATCTGATAGATATGATAAGATAATATTTTTGGTATTTTTATGATAAAGAGAAATAAAGACGCAAAGTAAAATAAACGGCAAAGAAAATAACTAAGTGTTGGAAGATTAATATGATGAAAGATAGACCCGGGGGCCATAGGTTTCACTAGTGGCTTCTCTCAAGAGCACAAGTATTACGGTGGGTAAACGAATTACTATCGAGCAATTGATAGAACTGAGCATAGTTATGAGAATATCTAGGTATGATCATGTATATAGGCATCACGTCCGAGACAAGTAGACCAAAACGATTCTGCATCTACTACTATTACTCCACACATCGACCGCTATCTAGCATGCATCTAGAGTATTAAGTTCATAAGAACAGAGTAATGCTTTAAGGAAGATGACATGATGTAGACCGATAAACTCATGCAATATGATAAAACCCCATCTTTTTATCCTTGATGGAAACAATACAATACGTGCCTTGCTGCACCTGCTGTCACTGGGAAAGGACACCGCAAGATTGAACCCAAAGCTAAGCACTTCTCCCATTGCAAGAAAGATCAATCTAGTAGGCCAAACCAAACTGATAATTCGAAGAGACTTGCAAAGATAAACCAATCATACATAAAAGAATTCAGAGGAGAATCAAATATTGTTCATAGATAATCTGGTTCATAAACCCACAATTCATCGGATCTCGACAAACACACCGCAAAAGAAGATTACATAGAATAGATCTCCAAGAAGATCGAGGAGAACTTTCTATTGAGATCCAAAGAGAAAGAAGAAGACATCTAGCTAATAACTATGGACCCGTAGGCCTGAAGTAAACTACTCACAAATCACCAGAGAGGCCATGGAGTTGATGTAGAGGCCCTCCGTGATCTTGCCCCCTCCGGCGGAGCTCCGGAAAAGGCCCCAAGATGGGATCTCTCGGGTACAGAAGGTTGCGGCGGTGGAATTACATTTTCGTGGTGCTCCTAGATGTTTGGGGGGGTACATGGATATATATAGGAGGAATAAGTACTTCGCTGGAGCAACGGAGGGCCCACGAGGATGGAGGGCACGCCCAGGGGGGTAGGCGCACCCCCTGCCTCGTGGCTTCCTCCGTTGTTTCTTGATGCCCACTCCAAGTCTCCTGGATCACGTTTGTTGAGAAAATCACGTTCCCAAAGGTTTCATTCCGTTTGGACTCTGTTTGATATTCCTTTTCTTCGAAACCCTAAAATAGGCAAAAAACAGCAATTTGGGCTGGGCCTCCGATTAGTAGGTTAGTCCCAAAAATGATATAAAAGTGTAAAATAAAGCCCATTGACATCCAAAATAGATAATATAATAGCATGGAGCAATAAAAAATTATAGATACGTTGGAGACGTATCAAGCATCCACAAGCTTAATTCCTGCTCGTCCTCGAGTAGAAATGATAAAAGAAGAATTTTTGATGTGGGATGCTTTCTAACATATTTCTCAATATAATTTTTTCTTTATTGTGGCATGAATGTTCAGATCTGAAAGATTCAAGATAAAAGTTTAATATTGACATAAAAATAATAATACTTCAAGCATACTAACTAAGCAATCATGTCTTCTGAAAATAACATGGCCAAAGAAAGTTATCCCTACAAAATCATATAGTCTGGCTATGCTCTATCTTCACCACACAAAATATTTAAATCATGCACAACCCCGATGACAAGCCAATCAATTGTTTCATACTTTTGATGTTCTCAAACTTTTTCAATCTTCGCGCAATATATGAGTGTGAGCCATGGATATAGCACTATGGTGGAATAGAATGGTGGTTGTGGAGAAGACAAAAGGGAGAAGATAGTCTCACATCAACTAGGCGTATCAATGGGCTATGGAGATGCCCATCAATAGATGTTAATGTGAGTGAGTATGGATTGCCATGCAACGGATGCACTAGAGCTATAAGTATATCAAAGCTCAACAAAAGAAACTAAGTGGGTGTGCATCCAACTTGCTTGCTCACGAAGACCTAGGGCATTTTGAGGAAGCCCATCATTGGAATATACAAGCCAAGTTCTATAATGAAAAATTCCCACTAGTATATGAAAGTGATATCATATGAGACTCTCTATATGAAGAACATGGTGCTAATTTGAGGCACAAGTTTGGAAAAGGGATAGTAGCATTGTCCCTTCTCTCCTTTTCTCTCATTTTTTTATTTGGGCCTTCTTTCTTTGGCCTCTTTTCTCCTTTTTTTAATTTTTCATACGGAGTCTCATCCGACTTGTGGGGGAATCATAGTCTCCATCATCCTTTCCTCACTTGGGACAATGCTCTAATAATGATGATCATCACACTTTATTTACTTACAACTCAAGAATTACAACTCAATACTTAGAACAAAATATGACTCTATGTGAATGCCTCCGGCGGTGTACCGGGATGTGCAATGATGCATGAGTGACATGTATGAAGAATTATGAACGATGGCTTTGCCACAAATACGATGTCAACTACATGATCATGCAAGCAATATGACAGTGATAAAGCGTGTCATAATGACGGAACGGTGAAAAGTGTCATGGCAATATATCTCGGAATGGCTATGGAAATGCCATAATAGGTAGGTATGGTGGCTGTTTTGAGGAAGGTATATGGTGGGTTTATGGTACCGGCGAAAGTTGCACGATACTAGAGAGGCTAGCAATGGTGGAAGGGTGAGAGTGCGTATAATCCATGGACTCAACATTAGTCATAAAGAACTCACATACTTATTGCAAAAATCTATTAGTTATCAAAACAAAGTATTACGCGCATGCTCCTAGGGGGATAGATTGGTAGGAAAAGACCATCGCTCGTCCCTGACCGCCACCAATAAGGAAGACAATCAATAAATAAATCATGCTCCAACTTCATCACATAACGGTTCACCATACGTGCATGTTACGGGAATCACAAACTTCAACACAAGTATTTCTCAAATTCACAACTACTCAACTAGCATGACTCTAATATCACCATCTCCATATCTCAAAACAATTATCAAGTATCAAAATTCTCATAGTATTCAATGCACTTATATGAAAGTTTTTATATTATAGAAAATTTCCATGTTGTTCTAGAGGAATCTCAAAATAATATAAGTGAAGCATGAGAGATCAATAGTTTCTATAAAACAAATCCACCACCGTGCTCTAAAAGATATAAGTGAAGCACTAGAGCAAAAACTATATAGCTGAAAAGATATAAGTGAAGCATATAGAGTATTCTAATAAATTTCAAATCATGTGAATCTCTCTCAAAAGGTGTGTACAGCAAGGATGATTGTGGTAAACTAAAAAGAAAAGACTCAAATCATACAAGACGCTCCAAGCAAAACACATATCATGTGGTAAATAAAAATATAGCTCCAAGTAAAGTTACCGATAGACGAAGACGAAAGAGGGGATGCCTTCTGGGGCATCCCCAAGCTTAGGCTTTTTGGTGACCTTGAATTTTACCTTGGGGTGCCATGGGCATCCCCAATCTTAGGCTCTTGCCACTCTTTGTTCCATAATCCATCAAATCTTTACCCAAAACTTGAAAACTTCACAACACAAAACTCAAGATAGAAAATCTCGTGAGCTCCGTTAGCGAAAGAAAACAAAACACCACTTGAAGGTACTGTAATGAACTCATTCTTTATTTATATTGGTATTAAACCTACTGTATTCCAACTTCTCTATGGTTTATAAACTCTTTTACTAGCCATAGATTCATCAAAATAAGCAAACAACACAAGAAAAACAGAATCTGTCAAAAACATAACAGTCTGTAGTAATCTGTAGCTAACGCAAGTTCTGGAACCCAAAAAATTCTAAAATAAATTGCTGAACGTGAGGAATTTATCTATTAATCATTTTAAAAAAGAATTAACTAAATAGCACCTTCCAAATAAAATGGCAGCGATTCTCGTGAGCGCTAAAGTTTCTGTTTTTTACAGCAAGATCAAAAAGACTTTCCCCAAGTCTTCCCAACGGTTCTACTTGGCACGAACACTAATAAAGCATAAAAAACACAACCAATACATAGTATAGATAAATTATTTATTACTAAACAGGAACAAAAATCAAGGAAAAAATAAAATTGGGTTGCCTCCCAACAAGCGCTGTCATTTAACGCCCCTAGCTAGGCAAAAAAAGCGAAGATAGATCTAGGTATTGCCATCTTTGGTAGGTAATTCTTCAATGAGACACCTAAAATTCTTAGGAGTTTCTTTATTTTTATTAATTATCAAACTCCTAGGCACAAAATTAATAAAATCATTTGTAGCAAACGGTTCCTTAATGATAGCAAAAAGATTGGGATGAACACTTATTGATTTTAAATCCGCAGTTTCCTTACTAGAGGATTCACCCTTATTTTTAGGAACATAAACAAGCTTGGCAATTTTAGTGGGAGGATTGGAGTATTTTTAACGGAATAAAAAGCGGACCCCAAGTTGGTGATAATTTCCTCAGGTTTATCGATTCTAGTAGAATCTTGATCTATTCTTTCATTAACTATGGGTTTTTTCCTTAAAAAATTTAGAGCAACTCTCACCTTAGATCCATATTGCATCATTTGGTTGTGGATCTTTTTATCCAAATTCTCAATCAACTCTACAGTAGCAACTTTATTCTCAATAATTTCAAGCCTTTGCACATGTTCCAAAGTTAACATAGTTCCGTTAACCAAAAGAGGTGGTGAGCCAAACAACTCTATCATAGAGTTATAAGAATCAAAAGTATGGCTACCCAAGAAATTCCTCTAGTAATGGTATCAAGAATATATCTATACCAAGGAGTAGTGCCTACATAAAAATTGCGGAGAAGAACGGAAGTAGATTGCTTCCTGATAGATATATTTTGAGCATTGCGAATTCTATACCAAGCATATTTTAGATTTTCTCCCTCCCTTTGTTTAAAATTAAGAACTTCATTCTCGGGAGACAACGGAGAAGATAGAGGACTAGCCATAATGACAAGCCAAGCAATCCAACACAAGCAAACAAGAAATGGGCAAAAGAGGCAAATAGGGAAGAGAATGGGAATGGAGAGAGAGGGCGAATAAAATGGCAAGGGTGAAGTGGGGGAGAGGAAAACGAGAGGCAAACGGCAAATAATGTAATGCGATGGATAAGAGTTTGTGATGGGTACTTGGTATGTTTTACTTTTACTTTGCTTTTTTACTTTGCTTTTACTTTTTACTTTGCATCTCTATACCAAAAATACCAAAAATATTATATCTATCAGATCTCACTCTCGTAAGTGACCGTGAAGGGATTGACAACTTCTTGTGTAGTTGTGAATTTGAGAAGTGCTTGTGTTGAAGTTTGCGAGTCCCGTAGCATGCACGTATGGTAAACGTTATGCAACAAATTTGAAACATGAGTTGTTATTTGATTGTCCTCCTTATGAGTGGCGGTCGGGGACGAGCGATGGTCTTTTCCTACCAATCTACCCCCCTAGGAGCATGCACGCAATACTTTGGTTTTTGATGGCTTGTAGATTTTTGCAATAAGTATATGAGTTCTTTATTACTAATGTTGAGTCCATGGATTATACGCACTCTCACCCTTCCATCATTGCTAGCCTCTACGGTACCGTGCATTGCCCTTTCTCACATCGAGAGTTGGTGCAAACTTCGCCGGTGCATCCAAACCCCGTGATATGATACGCTCTTTCACACATAAACCTCCTTATATCTTCCTCAAAACAGCCACCATACCTACCTATTATGGCATTTCCATAGCCATTCCGAGATATATTGCCATGCAATTTTCCACCATCCAGTTTATCATGACACATTCATCATTGTCATATTGCTTAGCATGATCATGTAGTTGACATAGTATTTGTGGCAAGGCCACCGTTCATAATTTTTTCATACTTGTCACTCTTGATTCATTGCATATCCCGGTACACCGCCGGAGGCATCCATATAGAGTCATCCTTTGTTCTAGTATCGAGTTGTAATCATTGAGTTGTAAATAAATAATAGTGTGATGATCATCATTCAATAGAGCATTGTCCCAAAAAATGGAGAAAGGCCAAAGAAAAAAGAAGGCCCCAAAAAAGGGGCAATGCTACTATTCCTTTTTTTTCCACACTTGTGCTTCAAAGTAGCACCATGTTCTTCATATAGAGAGTCTCTTGAGTTATCACTTTCATATACTAGTGGGAATTTTCATTATAGAAATTGGCTTGTATATTCCAACAATGGGCCTCCTCAAGTGCCCTAGGTCTTCGTGAGCAAGTGAGTTGGATGCACACCCACTTAGTTTCTTTTGTTGAGCTTTCATACATTTATAGCTCTAGTGCATCCGTTGCATGGCAATCCCTACTCCTTGCATTAACATCAATTGATGGGCATCTCCATAGCCCGTTGATTAGCCTCGTTGATGTGAGACTTTCTCCTTTTTTGTCTTCTCCACATAACCCCCATCATTCTATTCCACCCATAGTGCTATATCCATGGCTCACGCTCATGTATTGCGTGAAAGTTAATGAGTTTGAAATTATTAAGGTATGAAACAATTGCTTGGCTTCTCATCGGGGTTGTGCATGATAAGAGCATTCTTGTGTGACGAAAATGGAGCATGACTAAACTATATGATTTTGTAGGGATAAACTTTCTTTGGCCATGTTACTTTGAGAAAACATAATTGCTTTGTTGGTTTGCTTGAAGTATTATTATTCTCTATGTCAAAATGAACTTTTGTCTTGAATCTTCCTAATCTGAATATTCATACCACAATTAAGAAGATTTCAATTGAAATTATGCCAAGTAGAACTCCACATCAAAAATTCTCTTTTTATCATTTACCTACTCGAGGACAAGCAAGAAGTAAGCTTGGGGATGCCTGATACGTCTCCAACGTATCTATAATTTTTGATTGCTCCATGCTATATTATCTACTATTTTGGACTATATTGGGCTTTATTTTCCCCTTTTATATTATTTTTGGGACTAACCTATTAACCGGAAGCCCAGCCCAGAATTGCTGTTTTTTGCCTATTTCGGTGTTTCGAAGAAGCGGAATATCAAACGGAGTCCAAACGGAATGAAACCTTCGGGAACGTGATTTTCTCACCGAACGTGATCCAGGAGACTTGGACCCTACGCCAAGGCATCAGAGAGGCGATCACGAGGGTGGGGGGCGTGCCCCCCTAGGGCGCGCCCCCTGCCTCGTGGGCCCCTCGAAGCTCCACCGACGTACTTCTTCCTCCTATATATACCTATGTACCCCAAACGAACAGAACAGGAGCCAAAAACCTAATTCCACCACCGCAACTTTCTGTATCCACGAGATCCCATCTTGGGGCCTGTTTCGGAGCTCCGCCGGAGAGGGCCGTCATCACAGAGGCTTCTACATCACCATAGCCTCTCTGATGAAGTGTGAGTAGTTTACCTCAGACCTTTGGGTCCATAGTTAGTAGCTAGATGGCTTCTTCTCTCTTTTTGGATCTCAATACAAAGTTCTCCCCCTCTCTTGTGGAGATCTAGTCGATGCAATCTTCTTTTTGCGATGTGTTTGTTGAGATCGATGAATTGTGGGTTTATGATCAAGTCTATCTATGGATAATATTTGAATCTTCTCTGAATTCTTTTATGTATGATTGGTTATCTTTGCAAGTCTCTTCGAATTATCCGTTTGGTTTGGCCAACTAGATTGGTAGTTCTTGCCATGGGAGAAGTGCTTAGCTTTGGGTTCGATCTTGTGGTGTCCTTTCCCAGTGACAGAAGGGGCAACAAGGCACGTATTGCATTGTCTCCATTGAGGATAACAAGATAGGGTTTATTCATATTGCATGAATTTATCTCTCTACATCATGTCATCTTGCTTAAGGCATTACTCTGTTTTTAACTTAATACTCTAGATGCATGCTGGATAGCGGTCGATGAGTGGAGGAATAGTAGTAGATGCAGAATCGTTTCGGTCTACTTGTCACGGACGTGATGCCTATATACATGATCATGCCTAGATATTCTCATAATTATGCTCAATTCTGTCAATTGCTCAACAGTAATTTGTTCACCCACCGTAGAATACTTATGCTCTTGAGAGAAGCCACTAGTGAAACCTATGGCCCCGGGGTCTATTCTCATCATATTAATCTCCATCACTTTAATCTTGCTTTTCTTTTTACTTTGATTTTTACTTTTTACTTTGCATCTCTATACCAAAAATACCAAAAATATTATATCTATCAGATCTCACTCTCGTAAATGACCGTGAAGGGATTGACAACCCCTAATCGCGTTGGTTGCGAGTAGCTATCACTTTGTGCAGGTACGAGGGACTTGAGCGTGGCCTCTTACTGGATTGATACCTTGGTTCTCAAAAATTGAGGGAAATACTTACGCTACTCTTCTGCAGCATCCCTTCCTCTTCGGGGAAAACCAACGCAAGCTCAAGACGTAGCATGGCACTGCTGCTTGGGTCACATTGGTGTAAAGCGCATGAAGAAACTCCATTATGATGGACTTCTGGAATCACTTGATTATGAATCACTTGGTACTTGCGAACCATGCCTCATGGGTAAGATGACTAAAACTCCATTCTCCGGAACAATGGAGCGAGCAACAGAGTCATTGGAAATAATACATACTGATGAATGTGGTCCAATGAACATTGAGGCTCGTGGCGGATACCATTATTTTCTCACCTTCACAGATGATTTGAGAAGATATGGGTATATGTACTTAATGAAACATAAGTCTGAAACATTTGAAAAGTTCAAAGAATTTCAGAGTGAAGTGGAAAATCATCGTAACAAGAAAATAAAGTTTCTACGATTTGATCGTGGAGGAGAATATTTGAGTTACGAGTTTGGTCTTCATTTGAAACAAAGTGGAATAGTTTCGCAACTCACGCCACCCAGAACACCACAGCATAATGGTGTGTCTGAACGTCGTAATCGTACTTTACTAGATATGGTGCGATCTATGATGTCTCTTACTGATTTACCGCTATCGTTTTGGGGTTATGCTTTAGAGACAGCTGCATTCACGTTAAATAGGGCACCATCTAAATCCGTTGAGACGACACGTTATGAACTGTGGTTTGGCAAGAAACCCAAGTTGTCGTTTCTTAAAGTTTGGGACTGCGATGCTTATGTGAAAAAGCTTTAACCTGATAAGCTCGAACCCAAATCAAAGAAATGTGTCTTCATAGGATACCCAAAGGAGACTGTTGGGTACACCATCTATCACAGATCCGAACGCAAGATATTAATTGCTAAGAATGGATCCTTTCTAGAGAAGAAGTTTCTCTTGAAAGAAGTGAGTGGGAGGAAAGTAGAACTTGATGAGGTAATTGTACCTGCTCCCTTATTGGAAAGTAGTTCATCACTGAAATCAGTTCCAGTGATTCCTACACCAGTAAGTGAGGAAGCTAATGATGATGATCATGAAACTTCTAATCAAGTTACTACCGAACCTCGTAGGTCAACCAGAGTGAGATCCACACTAGAGTGGTACGGCAATCCTGTTCTGGAGGTCATGCTACTTGACCATGACGAACCTACGAACTATGAGGAAGCGATGATGAGCCCAGATTCCGCAAAATGGCTTGAGGCCAGGAAATCTGAGATGGGATCCATGTATGAGAACAAAGTGCGGACTTTGGTTGACTTGTCCGATGATCGGCAGGCCATAGAGAATAAATGGATCTTCAAGAAGAAGACTAACGTTGACGGTAATGTTACTGTCTACAAAGCTCGACTTGTTGCAAAAGGTTTTCGACAAGTTCAAGGAGTTGACTACGATGAGACCTTCTTACCCATAGCGATGCTTAAGTCCGTCTGAATCATGTTAGCAATTGCCGCATTTTATGATTATGAAATTTGGCAAATGGATGTAAAAACTGCATTTGTTAATGGATATCTTAAAGAAGAGTTGTATATGATGCAACCAGAAGGTTTTGTCGATCCAAAAGGTGCTAACAAAGTGTGCAAGCTCCAGTGATCCATTTATGGACTGGTGCAAGCCTCTTAGAGTTGGAATATACGCTTTGATAGTATGATGAAAGCATATGGTTTTATACAGACTTTTGGAGAAGCCTGTATTTACAAGAAAGTGAGTGGGAGCTCCGTAGCATTTCTGATATTATATGTAGATGACATATTGTTGATCGGAAATGATACTGAATTTCTGAATAGCATAAAAGGATACTTGAATAAGAATTTTTCAATGAAAGACCTCGGTGAAGCTGCTTATATATTGGGCATCAAGATCTATAGAGATAGATCAAGACGCTTAATTGGACTTTCACAAAGCACATACCTTGATAAATTTTTGAAGAATTTCAAAATGGATTAGGCAAAGAAAGGGTTCTTGCCTGTGTTACAAGGTGTAAAGTTGATTCAGACTCAATACCCGACCGCTGCAAAAGATAGAGAGAAAATGAAAGTCATTCCCTATGCTTCAGCCATAGGTTCTATCATGTATGCAATGATGTGTACCAGACATGATGTGTGCCTTGCTATTAGTTTAGCAGGGAGGTACCAAAGTAATCCAGGAGTGGATCACTAGACACTGGTCAAGAACATCCTGAAATACCTGAAAAGTACCAAGGATATGTTTCTCGTATATGGAGGTGACAAAGAGCTCGTCGTAAACGGTTACGTCGATGCAAGCTTTGAAACTGATCCGGATGACTCTAAGTGACAAACCGGATACGTGTTTTTATTAAACGATGGAGCTATCAGTTGGTGCAGTTCTAAGAAAATGAAGGAGTCTGGATGAAGGAGTTCATATCCGATCTAGGTGTAATACCTAGTGCATCAGGTCCAATGAAAATGAAGGAGTCTGGATGAAGGAGTTCATATCCGATCTAGGTGTAATACCTAGTGCATCGGGTCCAATGAAAATCTTTTGTGACAATACTGGTGCAATTGCCTTGGCAAAGGAATCCAGATTTCACAAGAGAACCAAGCACATCAAGAGACGCTTCAATTCCATCCGCGATCAAGTCAAGGAGGGAGACATGGAGATTTGCAAGATACATACGGATCTGAATGTTGCAGACCCGTTGACTAAGCCTCTCTCATGAGCAAAACATGATCAACACCAAGACTCCATGGGTGTTGGAATCATTACAATGTAATCTAGATTATTGACTCTAGTGCAAGTGGGAGACTGAAGGAAATATGCCCTAGAGGCAATAATAAAGTTGTTATTTATATTTCATTATATCATGATAAATGTTTATTATTCATGCTAGAATTGTATTAATCAGAAACATAGTACATGTGTGAATACATAGACAGACAGAGTGTCACTAGTATGCCTCTACTTGACTAGCTCGTTGAATCAATGATGGTTATGTTTCCTAACCATAGACATGAGTTGTCATTTGATTAACGGGATCACATCATTAGAGAATGATGTGATTGACTTGACCCATCCGTTAGCTTAGCATGATGATCGTTTAGTTTGTTGCTATTGCTTTCTCCATAACTAATAGATGTTCCTATGACTATGAGATCATGCGAGTCCCGAATACCGGAGGAACACTTAGTGTTCTATCAAACGTCACAACGTAACTGGGTGACTATAAAGATGCTCTATAGGTCTCTCCGATGGTGTTTGTTGAGTTGGCATAGATCGAGATTAGGATTTGTCACTCCGAGTATCGGAGAGGTATCTCTGGGCCCTCTTGGTAATGCACATCACAATAAGCCTTGCAAGCAATGTGACTAATGAGTTAGTTACGGGATGATGCATTACGGAACGAGTAAAGAGACTTGTCGGTAACGAGATTGAACTAGGTATTGAGATACCGACGATCAAATCTCGGGCAAGTAACATACCGATGACAAAGGGAACAACGTATATCGTTATGCGGTTTGACCGATAAAGATCTTCGTAGAATATGTGGGAGCCAGTATGAACATCCAGGTTCCGCTATTGGTTATTGACCGGAGACGTGTCTCGGTCATGTCTACATAGTTCTCGAACCCGTAGGGTCCGCACGCTTAACGTTCGGTTATGATCGGTATTATGAGTTTATGTGTTTTGATGTACCAAAGAAAGTTCGGAGTCCTGTATGTGAGCACGGACATGACGAGGAGTCTCGAAATGGTCGAGACATAAAGATTGATATATTGGATGGCTATATTCGGACACCGGATGAGTTCCGAGGGTCATCGGATAATTATCGGAGTGCCGGGGGTTATCAGAACCCTCAGGGGAACTAATGGGCCACATGGGCTTTAAGTGGAGAGAGAGAGAGGGTCGGCCAAGGCAGGGCCACACGCCCCCTCCCCTCTAGTCCGAATTGGACTAAGGAAGGGGCGGCGATGCCCCTCCCTTTCCTTCTCTTCTCCCCCTCTCCTTCCTTCCCCCTTCCTCCTCCTAGTAGGACTAGGAAAAGGGAGTCCTACTCCTACTAGGAGGAGGACTCCTCCTCTCCTGGCGCGCCCCAAGGGCCGACTGGCCTCCCCCTTGCTCCTTTATATACGGCGACAGGGGGCACCCTAGAACACACAAGTTGATCATTGATCCCTTAGCCGTGTGCGGTGCCCCCCTCCATCATAATCCACCTCGGTCATATCATTGTAGTGCTTAGGAGAAGCCCTGCGACGGTAGCTTCATCATCACCGTCATCACGCCATCGTGCTAACGAAGCTCTCCTTCGACACTCAGCTGGATCGAGAGTTCATGGGACGTCACCAAGCCGAATGTGTGCAGATCGCAGAGGTGTCGTACTTTCGGTGCTAGGATCAGTCGGATCATGAAGACGTACGACTACATCAACCGCGTTGTCATAACGCTTCCGCTTACGGTCTACGAGGGTACGTGGACAACACTCTTCCCCTCTCGTTGCTATGCATCACCATGATAGATCTTGCGTGTGCGTAGAATTTTTTTGAAATTACTGCGTTCCCCAACAGTTGGGCCTCCAAGCACTGAGTTTTGTAGGACAGTAGCAATTTCCCCTCAAGTGGATGACCTAAGGTTTATTAATCCGTGAAAAGTGTAGGATGAAGATGGTCTCTCTGAAATGACCCTGCAACCAAATACCAGAAATCTCTTGTGTCCCCAACACACCCAATACAATGGCAAATTGTATAGGTGCACTAGTTCGGCGAAGAGATGGTGATAAAAGTGTAATATTGATGGTAGAAATATATTTTTATAATCTAGATAAATAAAAACAGTAAGGTAGCGAATAGTAAACGGGCACAAAAATGATATTGCAATGCTTGAAAATGAGGCCTAGGGTCCATACCTTCACTAGTGCAATCTCTGAACAATGCTAATATAATTGGATCATATAACCACCCCCTCAATGTGCAACGAAGAATCACTCCAAAGTTCCTATCTAGCGGAGAACATACGAAGAAATTATTTGTAGGGTACGAAACCACCTCAAAGCTATTCTTTCCGATCGATCTATCCTAGAGTTCGTACTAAAATAACAACAAGCTATTCTTTCGTATCGATCTAACCAATAATTCATACTAAAATAACACCAAAGCAAATTCAGATTCGTAATACTCAATCTGACACAAAGAACTTCAAAGAGTGCCCCAAGATTTCTACTGGAGAAAAAAGACAAGAACGTGCATCAACCCCTATGCATAGATTATCCCAATGTCACCTCGGGAATCAGTGAGTTGAGTGCCAAAAACATATATCAAGTGAATCAATATGATACCCCATTGTCAGCACGAGTATTCAATTGCAAGACATATATCAAGTGTTCTCAAATCTATAAAATATTCAATCCGATAACAACGAAATCTCAAAGGGAAAACTCAATTCATCACAATAAGACAGAGAGGGGAAAACACCATATGATCCGACTATATTAACAAAGCCCGTGATACATCAAGATCGTGACATCTCAAGAACACGAGAGAGAGAGAGAGAGAGAGAGATTAAACACATAGCTACTGGTACAAACCCTCAGCCCCGAGGGTGAACTACTCTCTCCTCATCATGGTGGCCGCCGGGATGATGAAGATAGCCACCGAAGATGATTCCCCCCTCCGGCAGGGTGCCGGACCGGGGTCTAGATTGGTTTTCGGTGACTACAGAGCCTTGCGGCGGCGGAACTTCTGATCTAGGTTAACCCCGAGGGTTTTCGAATATTTGTGAATTTATAGGGTAAAGAGGGGGCGCGGGAGGCCACCGAGGTGGGCACAACCCACCTGGGCGCGTCTGGGCCCCCAGGTGCACCCTAGTGGGTTGTGCCCCCCTCGGGGCACCCCCTAGGTGCTGCTCTGGCCCATTGGTGGTCTTCTGGTCCATAAAAAAATCACAAAAAGTTTCGCTGTGTTTGGACTCCGTTTGATATTGATTTCTTGCGATGTGAAAAACAAGCAAAAAATAGCAACTGGCATTGGGCACTGGGTCAATAGATTAGTCCTAAAAGATGATATAAAATTGCTATAAAATGATTGTAAAACATCCAGAAATGATAATAAAACAACATGAATACTTCATAAACGTATCAGTGACCATGGCGACCAGGTTTGCTACAACCGGTACGCTTTTTTGGTACCACCATGGTGTTCGCTGTTGCATCGACGGGGAGCTCATCGTGGATGATCTGACCTTATGGATGGGACTCCACCTGTTGTTGTTGGAATACCTGGATGTCGCGTCCTTCCAATGACAGTTGTGATGCACCACGCCTCATGCTGCTTGTACGAACCGCCGCCGACGAGTGCTGGAACCGGCGACGCCCACTGCCGCCACCATGCCGATGTGAAGCTGGAACTGGCATAGCACCGTGCTACAACCGACATCTTATTTTGCTAGAACTGGCATAGCACCCTGCTACAACCGGGGGCTCATTTTTGCTACAACACATCGCCGGCGTCGCATTTTTGCTACAACCGGCGTCCTTTTTGCTACAATCGGTGGCGGCACTGATGTAGACGTTCATGGGGAAATCAAATCAGATCAAAGTGTGTGAAGGATTTCTTTTTTTTCTCCTTTCTCAGCACGGGACGAGCCCTTGATCTGGAGCGTACGTGCGTGTATCAGAAGCTCCGCATGCGACCGGCCCAAATTTAGGCCGGCCTACAGGCACCTATCATCGCCCAAGGGGAAAAGCCCTTGGGCAAAGATCAAACCCAAATTCTTAAAAGCAAAGCTTTGCTCGTTAGATGTCCCAAGCAAACGGCATCGCGAACCGTCGGATCCAAATCGTGCGCTCGCCGTCGCGTCCAGGTGTTCCATTGTCCGAACCTCCGCACAGGTGCCTCGCTGTTCTCCCGGTCCTACCACTAGCCCACTCCGCCGCACCCCTCCCCTATCCCACCGAACGGCTCGCATTTCGAAAACTGCTCACACTCTCCGCTCCACACGCCGGAATTCCCCATCTCTCGCTGTCGTTTCTCTCCTCCTCTCTCGCCGATTTCTCGCAATAAATCCACTCCTCGTCGGTGATTTTGGTGCGATTCTCCATTCGATTTTTGCGGAGCGGCAATTTTTGAGGTACGGGAGGCGACAGAGGCGTCGGGAGGGAGGGGGTGGAAGGGGGTGCATAATCCACGGCTCATCTGCGGCTGCAGGGGTAGCGGACGGAGGCGCTTCCATCGGCGGCTGGAGGGAAGAGAAGGCGAGTGACACGCGGCGGTGGGTTCGCTGTAGCGGCGACGCGACCTTCAGCAACCACCACTCGTCTGTCCAGGTCGTGACGCGGTAAGCACGCCCCCGCTTTTCTCTCGTTTTTGCTTTGCTATATGAGGTAGGATTTGCTAGCTGCCCTCGTTGTTGATTTCCCTCCTCCTAAGTGCGTGATGCGGCAAGGCATTCTGGGTTGTTGTTTTCTCAGTTTGTGACGTGGTTAGGGTTTACGATCTGTGGATCTAGCATATTCTGCGTGCGAGATAGATGACAGCGAGACTGATATATGAGAGGTTGATGAGACTGATACCCAGTTGCATAGTTCCCCCAACTAAGGTTGAGTTGCCAGGATTTTTACAGGCCTTTTTAGCCTGTAGGCTACATGGTAGTTGCCAGTTTTTCAAGCCGAAATTGCTTTTTCATCGATGTTTTTAGTTTCAGCATCCTCCTGAAATATGTGCAGCATTATATAGGGCATCTAGATATGTTGCTGCATCCTTAGCAATGTATATGTTTGGTGTGCATTTTAAGGCATTTTTGCCTGGGCTGTGCCTGGATTTTTTTGTGTCTGAGTTTTGACAGTATATCCAAAAAGTCATTTGTATTTGTTATTTTAACGACAACACATGTCTCGGTTTTTTGCCAACGAACGATTTTGTTATGTTAACAGCAACAACACACCCCCTATCTGAATTGCTTTTTTTGTTTTTTTTCTGTATGCGCACAATTTTCGAAGGTAATTTTTGCCCAGTTTTAATGTGATTTTGCTAATATTTTGTGTGACGATATTCAAAAGTCAATTTTATGCAAAAAAAATCTATCAGCGTAGTACGAACTAATGGATGCACCAAGCAAAAAGGGCAGTGAAGGAGATCAGCATGCAGTTAATCCTGATGCCGGTCCATCGGTTGCGACTGAAGATCATCAAGAGGTGTGTCCGATTTTTTTTTCAAAAAATTCAGTTTAGATTTTTGCTTTTTTAATATCTTTTTTAACTTGTTTTTTGCGTCTTCTTTTTGCAGGACCAGAGAAGCACACCCTTTCTTTCGTACCGCTGTCGGGGAAGAAAGGAGATAGCTGTCCGTGGCAAACGTCCGCTGGACATCAATAGCAATCCCAGTGTTTCTGCAGATGGCGATGAAAATGCCAAAAAAGATACTGGTGTGGAACAACCACCGAAAGCAAAACATCAAAAGACCGGATCTAGCCAGGTAACACACAGTTGCTCAACTTTTGATCAACACTTGTCCAAGTTGAGCTGTCAAGTTGTCTAACTGTCCATGTATAATCCGTTGTTTTGTTTCTCCTATGATAAGAGAAACAGGGCATCACCCGCCAGGCTTTTCAAGCTAAATAAACTTCTCGTACCTCTCTAGAAGGGGGTTATCATTGATAGAGAGTTTGGAGGTTTATTGGACATTGCAGCGAGCAGCATGCCCGGAGACCTCAGCCAATGGATAATGAAGCACTATGATCCGGAGAAGTCACAGATTGTTATACCAGAAAGGGGGAAGATCCCGGTAGATGCAGCTAGTGTACATAGGATATGGGGGCTGCCTAACAGGGGGAGGAAGGTGTGCTACGAGATTCGGCCTGAAATCACAAAGGAGTTCTACAGGATCTTCAATATCCAAGGCAAGAATGCGCCAACTCTCACTGCATGGTGTAAAATGATCCATGGAATGGATGGAGCCTATGATGATGACTTCCTACGTGCTTGGTTAGCCGCTGCTTTTTCTTGCTTCCTTGCACCATCAACCAGTCTTAGCATCTCACCAAAGAGCTTCCCGGTTGTGATGGATGTCAATGGTATTCAAGACACAAACATTTGTCAGTTCGTGGTCGACTAACTGAAGGCTGCGTTCCCATCGTCCCGCGGCAAGAAAAATGTTGTTTGCTGCTGTGTGTTTCACCTTGTAGTAAGTTGAGCCAGAAGCTAGCATTTTGTAATCATTTTTTTTCACATTTTTTACTATATGAACGACAACTGAATTTCTTCTTTTTTTCTTCTTTTTTTGCATGCAGCTCTTGTATCTGGACTCATTGGATGTTGACGAACCTATCCCTAGCTTAGTTCCAAGAGTATCAGTTTGGAATTCAGATCTTATTGGCAAAGTTTTGAAGAAGGACAGGAAGGGCCCGGGTGAATACGGCAGGCTGCGGGTAAACCTTTTTGTTCTTTTTTGTGTTAATGTGTACACTTTTTGCATTTTTATGGTCAGGCAACTATATATAAAATACTAGCAATTTTCTGTCACCATCCAAGCAACTTAGATTTTTTTTTTAAACATGAACCGCAAAGTGTTTTTGTAGGCAACTCAAATAGTGAACATTTTGTAAGTCACACATATAATTTTTTAGGAACTAATTTTTGCAGTGTATTCCTAGTTCATTCCCAATAGTAGACAACAAATAATCTTACATGGGTATTTAATGCCTAACCACATATAGTAGTACTACACATGTTTTTGCCTAGAATATGGTGTGTTGGCTAGCAGAAGCATTTATTTTTGGAGGCAATGTGGTTATGTGGTTTGGGGAGTTTCTGTTGGGGCTTGTGGTGTTTGGGTTTATAGACAAGTGTCCTATCTCAATTTTTTGTAGCAATTCTCTTACTGTGTTTGAGAAAGTTCTAAATGTGCTTGAGCAAGTCTCTTACTGTTTTTGAGCAAGTCTGTTACTGTGTATTGAGCAAGAATGTTAATGTTTTTTGAGCAAACCTGTTACTATGTTTGAGCAAGTCTCTTACTGTCTTTGAGCAAGCCTGTTACTATGTTTCAGTAAGTCTCATACATCATGTTTTATCATCTGTTTTTTTTGTATTTTTCCTAGGTGCGAATACATTTTTGAGCGTTTTCTCATCATTGTTTTTTAATGTAATCAGTTGAAGACAGAGTTTTCACGCTGTGCGGATGAAAGCATCTTTGGCATCATGGACCACGTCACGAAATTTGTTGCAGCAAGACTCCCTGAGTCATATGATAAAACAGTAAGTCAAATCACTTTGATCACTACTTTTTCATCTATAGGCATTTTTACACAAGACTTGCCTAATTCACTATTTTTCTGTTGGACACAGTTGTTTTAATGTGTCTACTTAGTTGCCTGTTATGTCTATATCTAAGACATATAAATTGGGGCAAGTGCATTTTATATATTTTCTGATATGTCCTTTCTTTTTTGTGTTTTTCTTTTTTCATTTTTTTGCAGAAACAAGTGAAGTTGACTGCATTGGTACATGAAATGTGCTCTGAAATGTCGCACCTAGTGGGAAAGTTTGTTCAAGGCATCGGAAGGATTGACGAAGATGAAGCTGGGGCAAGGACTACTGAACCATCTGGGATGGAAACAAGTAAGCAACAATCCAGGAAAAGACGGAGACAATCTTCCCCTGAAGCCGATTCCCTGCCAAGTGTCGAAGAATCATACCCATCAGATGATGAAGACAGTGATGAAGATGGAAGCTCAAACGAGGGAACTGATGATGGAGGCGACGAGGGTGATGGAGACAGTGATAGTGATGATGACTCAAACGATGGTGATGAAGATGAAACTGTACGGGTAGATAGTGGGTTCAATGTGAATGAGGATGAAATTATTGAAGATAGTGCGGAAGTAGCAACTGCTGACAAGGAGTCAGAACTGGGAACTGATGGAACAGAAGGAGAAACAGAGGAGGCAAATCAGATTGAAAAAGAAAAGAAGGAGTGTGAGGAGGAGGATGAAGATAAGGAGGAAGAAGAGAAGGAAGACGATGAAGAGAAGGAAGATGATGAAGATGATGAGGACGATGAAGACGACGAGGATGACAAAGATAGCAAGGATGACTGGAAGGGTGATGGCAAGGACGATGAGGACAGGAACGGAGGTCAGAACAGTGACTCCGGTGGTGGCAACGGGGGTAACGAGGATGCAATAGTAGATAGTACAGACAGCGAAGATGATGACGGGACTCCACTGCAGTACATTGTTCAGAAGAAGAGGGACAAGGAAGGCAAAGGTCTAGATGAGCATTGTGGCATGTCTATGAGAGATTTTGTGATGATGGAGTTTAAAAAAGAATCACCAATGCCACGCATCCCCAAGTTTGAAGTGAAAACATTTCATGACGAGCCATCACTTGCTTGGGAAGCAAATAAACTTTTTCGAGAGCTGGTCAGTGGTCTGGAAATGAAAGAGGTTTACACATCAGACTTTCAGGATGTGTGTCCAGAGCCTATTCATTCGAAAATGATGGAGGAAATAACTGGACTACATGTCCAGGTTGGTGCAAAGAAAGTCAGAACTAGGCACATGCAGCTTCCACCGCTGCCAGCAAACAAGAAAAAGAATGTAAGTTTCATCTTGGAGCCAACGGTGGTCATAGCAACAGTAGAGGAGTTGCAAGAATTGTGTGCAAAGAAAAATAGCAAGGGATGGGAGCCATAAAAAAGAAGTCATCTATGAAGAAGATCAGGCAAGTTCCCGTGCAACAGGAGGCATTTTCCCCAAAGCAGCAGCCAACATGTGAACCAATCATAGGAGGAGCAGTTGTGTCAGCAAGGGTAGTGTTGCAGCAGTCTGTTGGTGTTGATCCAAGATGCCAGGCAACCATTGTTCAAAATCATGCAACCCAAGACAAAAATGTGGCAAGTCATGTAGTCCCCAAGGCAAGTAACAGCAAACAGAGTCAAATAGTTGAGGAGCAAGCCCCTGAGCAAGAAAAGGCAAGTACCAACAAAAACCACGCAAGTTGTGAACCAACCAAGGCAACAATAGCTGCGTCAGCATGTGCAGTGTTGCAGCAGTCTTTCGCGGTTGATTCAAGATGTCAGGCAACACTTGATAAGAAGGCAAGTAACATCAAGCAGGGCCAAGCAACTGAGGAGCAAGCAGGACATGCAATCATGGAGAGGCAGTCAGCTTCAATGGATATTGGTCAAGTTCAGGAGGAAAATGTTGTTAGGACCGCAAAGGAAGGTGATGGGTCTGAAAATGTTAAGTTTTTTTTGGATAAAAAGACAAAAATGAAGGAAGTTCAAGTGGATCTGAGGAAACTCAAACAGTTCCTAAGGCATCTGTCTTAGTACAACCGCTAGTAAATACGAAAGAAGCTGCCCAACCACCCAGAAGCACAACAAACCAGGAGGTTTCGAGGCAACCACTAGGTGATTTGAATGGGCGACAGAAATCATGTTTTCGATTGACTCAGCCTGTGAAGGTATCGTCACAGTATGTTGGAGTAAACAAGAATGAAGATGTAATCAATCGCCCATCGATCACGCAGTTTAATAGCAATGCAGTTCAAAATGATGTTAGAATAAGAAAGAGGGGGGAAGCAAGTCCAGAGACAAAACTGCTAATAGCTAAGGGTAAATTGCCTGTATATGCTACAGAAGTTGCTCAACTCACTAGCACTCATGCCGAGCCCTTCAAGTTATTTGATGAAATGAAGGAGAACCGTCTGCCATTTCAATTCTACGGGAATTCTGTAGCTGCATTGGAAGTTAATGTGTTAGACATAAATGAGTTTTTTGCAATGTGCACTGATCCAGCAAAGCAGAGTTTACAAAGCAGGCATAGTGATAGGGAGCTACCAGTGTAGGATGCATCAAAGTTTGAAGGGTCACGAAGAGAAAACTTTTCTCAAGAATACTGTCCAGCCCCTTCATTTGATCTTGGCATAGATAATCCACCAAGGAAAGTAGGAGAAGGGGAGAATTGCAATGCACAAGCTGAACCCCGCAATGCACAAGAAACTTCAGGAGCATGGCAGAATATCATAGAAGTTGATGATGATGACTTTGATTGGGACCTTGGAGCCATCGATGAAGTTTGCGCACAAGCTGAACCAAAGGCAAGGGAGTTAGTTGCAGGTCGTGCAGAAGCAAGAGCTGATCATTTTATGTACAACAAACCAGAAAAAGTGCACAAGCTAGAAGAAGAGGGATCAAACAGCAAGCACTATAGTAGCAGTAGCTCAGGAGAGCCAGTCTTACATAAACATGAGAAAAGGATCATCAAGCCTGGACCATGCAAGCGATCTCCATTCATGGACTTCGACGAGAAGAAAGTATTTCACTACAAAGCTGAAGGCAATAGGTTATATTCATCTGTTATTTTACATGGCAGATTAAATGAAGAGGAATCACCAGACAAAGATACAAGGTATGACGAAACTTTGTTTATGTTTCAAACAGTTTTTATTTTTCCTGTTGTGTAGTCATTAGGCAAGTCACCCAAATGTACAATGGCAATTTTAATTTGTAGTACATGCAACTAAATCAAAAATATATAAAATATGCTACCAGTAGGAGGAGGTAGGGGTGGGGAAGGGTGGGGGTGGGGTGGTGTGTTTTTGGATTTTGGTGGGGAGGTCTTGATCACAAAGAACATAATGCATTGTCAATCTTATCTTTTTAATTCCTTTTTTATGTTCTTTGTTTTATTTTGCAGCCCCATTGTCATGAACTACCACGGTTACCATGTTACTGTCAGGGAGCTTGCAAATTCAATGAGAAAAGAAGGATTCCTATTGTCTCACGTTGTTCAAATTGGCATTTTGTCGATTATAATGAACTTGCCACCAGACTCAAAGAAGGTGCTTATGCCCCTTAAGTTCTCGGTAAGAAAAGGAAAAATGTACCATCACCTTGCCAATGTACATTTTCTTTTCATTGCACACATGCCATTCGTTACTTGGATCATTCATTTTTTCATACACTTCTGTTGAAATCTTTTTTTTCAGATATGGATGCAACAGATGGACTGCTTTGATAGTAAAGAGATTGCATCGAAATTCAACAAATCTAACCGTTTGGACCGCAAAGACATGGTAAGTTTCTCTCACTACATCTCTATTGGGTGTGCGCACATTAATTGCACTTCTTACACAATTATTATTTTCTAGTAGTTGCCTTATAGGAATGTCATAGTTTGTTCGACATCTTACAACTTTTTTTCAGAAACAATTGTGTCCATCAGAAATCATTAGCCTTTTTTTCTCCGTGCACAATGATAGAAGTTACAGATATGCATATGGAAGCTGATTTTGAGTGAACATGTTACATTATTGTTTTTTTATCCCCCAAAGTTGCTTGCACAACATCATTAAGTTGCCTGCACAACAAACTTAAGTTGCTTGCATAGCACATCCCCTCATCATAATTACTTTTTTGAGCAAGTCTCTTACTGTTTTTGAGGAAGTCTCTTACTGTCTTTGAGCAACTCTGCTACTGTGTTTTGAGCAAGACTGTTCATATGTTTTGAGCAAGTCTCTTACTATTTTTGAGCAAGCATGTTACTATGTTTCACCAAGTCTCATACATCATGTTACAGATATGCATATGGAAGCTGATTTTTTTGAGTGAACATGTTCCATAATTGTTTTTTATCCCCCAAAGTTGCTTGCATAACATGAGTAAGTTGCCTGCACAACACCCTTTTTTAAGTTGCTTGCATAACACATCCCCTCATCATAATTATTTTTTCACTCCCCCCCCCCAAGTTGCTTGCATAACATCTTTTTTAAGTTGCTTCCATGCATGATAGCAGTTGCACACATACAAACCAGAATCGTAACTCTAGTAACGAGAACCAACACATTTTTCTTCAACTATCTAACAGCCTTTTTTGTCTGGTCATCATTTACGCAGATCATGTTTCCTGTTTTAGAGAACATTGAGCCTTCAAAGCCAGTCACAGGGAACCATTATTGGGTTTTCAATGTCAATATAAGAGACCGAAGGTTCGAGGTACTTGATTCATGGAGGACTCTTGAATCCCCATCACTTGATAGGTGTGCAAGGGCCATAGTTGCATGCTTCCGCAGTCTATGGGAACTGCACTACCCCAAGTCACATGTTGTCCTGGACAACTTCGGGCTTGTCAACATTGATGTTCCAAAGCAAAATAATGAGTAAGTGTCCATAAGCCCCTAGATCTTTTTTCCTACAAGTATGAACATGCCAATAAGTCAATAAAAATGTTTAACTTACGGCTCGTGTTTCTGTGAAACATTTTTTGTTTGTATAGTGTTGACTGCGGGGTTTATGCTCTTACATTTGCCAATGGATGGGAGGCAAGGAATGTTCCAAGTTTTACACCTGATGATATCCCAAACATCAGGAAGCAGCTGACTATTCAATGGGTTGACAGCATTCACAACAAGGCACCATGGAAAGACGTCCTCAAATTAACATAGGTTAGCTTTTTACCTCAATGTTTTTGCTATTTTAAATCTTTTTTTTAATTTGCATGAACTCCGCAATTTTCTCTGTGGTCTTTTAATAGCCTTAAGAAATAGTTACCTTGTATTAACTTGCAACAAAACCATAGGGTGGTCGCTTTTTTGAAACCGATTTTTCTGCCAAAAAATGAAAAATTGGAATTTATCCTTTTATTCTTATGTTAAGGCACTTCGGGTATCTTCGGGTAGTTTATTTAGACAGAAACATGGCTTAGTTGCACAAAGCGACACAACATGAGTTAGTTGCATAGTTTTATCATGCAACTTGCAAAAATAGGTTTTAGGAGTTTCCTGCACACAGATCAAATGATACAAAAATAACTCGCATAGGACTTGCTTGTAGTTAAAAGGAGACAAGCCCCTAATTGCCAAACTAAAGAGCAGAGGTTGAACTTCAAAAAGAACCTTTCTCCCATTAAGACATCATAACCATAAAATCTTAGATAGATAACAGGTAGGCTAAGGTAAGTCATAGACATAAAAAGTAGCAACATCCCATTCATAAACAAAAAATTCGTTCCCACACACGCGTTCTACCAGCATTCTTTCTTTGCAGAATCTTATACCCAAATACTTGCCAAAATTGCCCGATGTCCATCAAACCAATCTCGTCTTGCATAGTGCTGAATTGTGCTCTGTAGAACTACAATAACTGCACTTGTTTTTCCTCTTGGGGTGCAGCTCTAGAGCTGATTGAATTCTCCGTTGCTTTGCTCTTCCTTTTGTTGTCGATTTTGGAGGGTCTCTAGGAATGGTAGGGTCTGCCATGGGAGTAGGATAAATAAGATCAGGATCAAGTACAGGAGCACCTTCAGGAATGGCAGGTTCTTTGCCCCGTGACGCAACCCCTAGCTGCACGCGTTCATCACTGGTAGTTTGTGGAGAAGGAACCAACAGTGGGTCTGCATTTTGTCGGGAAAATGTTGGGCGTATGGCATATTGTCCAGAACCACTAAGCGAGTTCAATGTTTGCGGGGCGGTCCATGCCATTAGCCCACCAGTAGTAGTACTTGTGTTTGGCGGCAGATACACAATTGCTGGTGGCCTGTGTTGTTGTGCATACCCTCTGGGATCCCTGGGCCGTTGTTCAGTTCGGGCAGGATGTGTGGCAGGAGACAGGGCTTCTGGAGCAAGGTCTCTGTTTTGCAGAGTAGGATCTCTATGTTGTTGTATGGGCCCCCGGGGTTGAGGAACACACATCCTTGTTGCTTGTGCAGGCATCCTGGGTGCAGGCATTCTCGGTGGAGGTGGAGGGCGCCAACTTGCTGGCACAGGGCCGTAGTGTACTGGAGTGGGGCCTTTTTGAAATGGCGTAGTTGTTGAAGATGCTTGCTCATGCAGAGAAGTGTTAGGGCTAGGAACTTTCATCGCGGTACTTTTTTGATGCGGTGCAGAAGTAGGCTGTTGAGTTCTTGGACCAGGTGGTGCTTGCACAGGCCCATTAGGTGGTGGTGCAGGTCGATTAGCCTTGTGACTACTTGACATAGCAGGGTTACCACTTCCTGGCAGTACTGAAGAACTAGGCGGCGGTGGAGGCCCACCAGGGTTGATACTAGATGATGCCGCTGTCTTTTTTTTCCTTGACAACTTCAGGTTTTTAATCTCTTGTCGTGCTGCACGCATATGTTTCTTTACAATGTCTGTAGCAGCATCAGATGCGCTAGCTCCGCGGGCAAGATTGGCAAAATCCATTTGCATGTTTGCAAGCCGTATCTCTTTCTTTGACTGTTCTGGCAACTCATCGGGCTCATGATCAGGAGCAGGTGGTGCATCAGGTATTGCCAGTGGAGTCCATTTGCGAATGATGTACTTCTCAGGGATTTTATTGACACCCAGTTGTGTGAAAACTTTCAAAATATGGCAACAAAGCATGCCATCCCTGTCCATTTTGCAACATTCACATATATAGTCTTCAGCTCTTGGTTCACATGTCACGTAGTAGCTTCTAGATCCATACTTCGCAACCCACTCCTGGTTGGGGTAAACTTCATACAAGTTAGAACCATGAGGCCGTACATTGTACCTCGCAATCAATGCAAACTCTGTTCGAAACTTAACATACAAGTCCCTGGTGTAGGCCTCATAAGCTTGCTTCTCAATGGGGTAAGACGACCACAGTTTAGTCTGCAAATGCTCTGTTCTATAGTCTTTGGCACCTTCTCGCACTAGTATGTGGGTTTGAATTTTTGGTACTGCTTCATGAAGTTCAAGATTGATTTATGTGGGTTCACATATCGCTTAAGGACAGCGTTGAACCCCTCACTGCGCTGGGTTGATTGCAAGAAAGGGAAGAACTGGTGCTTGAAGTAACAAGGAACCCACGTTCCACGGTAGCTATATAGATTATCAAAGTGGGTGTCAAGCATACCCTCATACTTCAACAACAGAGCATTCTATCCTGTCTCAAACTCCTCTGGTGTCATGCTGAAGTCAACACATTCATTGAAATCACGCGACAAACCAAGGTTTCGCGCCAACATTGATCCAAGCTTCTCGTGTGCCTTCTTCATATATGCCAACGTCAACAACGATGCACACTCGTAGGAAACATCTTTTTAATTGATTGTGCCATCGCAATGTCTTGATCAGTTATGATGTTGGTTGGTGCTATACCATTCATTGCCTCAAGGAACGTCTCAAACAACCAATCAAAGCTTGATGCCATTTCTTGCCTAACAAAGCCGCAACCCAACATGAACGACTGCCCGTGTCTATTAATTCCAATAAATGGGGCAAAGGGCATGTTGTACATGTTAGTCATGTATGTAGTGTCGAACGAGATGCAATCGTGGTAAGCCTCGACATAAGCTTTCCTAGCTGCACCGTCAACCCAGAAAATGTTCTCCACCCTGTCCTCCTCATCGTACTTTATCTTATAAAAAAAGTCTGGATCATCTTTTTGTTGATCTTTGAAGTAGGCAACTATCTCAATCATATCTCCTTCTTTGATGGCATCTTTGTCTAACATTGTCTTCAGGTTTGTAATGTGCTTAGTACCATAGGGGACGATCAGCTCTGTGCCATAGAAGTCTGACATAATATGCATCATACGCCCTGAAATGTAGTTTGTAAAAAATCATTTTCATAAAGTAACAGATTTTTATGCATGGCACTGAGAAGTAGTTTATAGGCAGCAATTCAGACACACGAAAACATGTGAAAATGCGCAGGCAAGCCCAGGACATGGTTTGAGCAAGTACTAACTTATGATCAAGCAAGTAGTACAACTAGACTAATATATATGCACACACAAACCATTTTGATTGTTCAGGGAAAGTCCTACTTGTATTTTTTCACACAACCTAATACATGAAAAGTGTGCAACAAGTGCAGGCAAGTTGAGGACATGTTTTAAGCAACTGCTAACACCTAGGCAAGCAACTAGCACAACAAGACTAATTAGTGCCTACTAACATATCATTTTAGCGTCAAGGGGAATGAGTGCTTACAAGCACAGGCAAGTTGTGCCCTTCACTTTGAGCAAGTACTAACAGTAAACCTCCAACTTTGCTCTGCAAAACTAATCTAGTTTAGGACCATGTTCTCGAGCAACTACCAAACTCATGGTCAAGCAAATTGCTCAACAAAACTAACCTAATCAAGCCCCAGCAGTAACAAAGGAAACATCAAAAAACAGTAAAGGAGCAGAGTATTGAATCACTTAACACGTTTTAGGGCAAGAGCCAAATACCACACTTAAAAAGACCAGCAGGCTAGCATAAAATTGGTGTTCAGCAACTTAGACAAAAAACACAGGCAAGCTAGTGATCATTTTTTCACCTGTTGTTAAATTGCAGTTGTGAAGATGTGTTAGGAATGCCCTTTCTTCTGGAGGTATCCCTTGGTGCGATCGCAAGTACTTCTTCAAAGATGGCTTGTCTACTAACTTATGGTTATGCTCACCAACATAGTACACCACCTCCCAACAACCATCTACTAGTTTCACCACCATCTTGGCCTTGCAACCAGTTTGAATTATTTTATCTCGCTTTCGTTTCTTGCTTTTCTTTTTTAACTTACTTTCATCATTAAGAAAGACAATATCATCATCTTCGTCAACATGTTTTGCCTGATCAATAATTTTTTCTAGGACAGGGGGCTTTTCTGCACCTCCATCGTCCTTTGTAGGTTTTCAAAACTTGTTGCAAACGAATTGCTGCTTTACCAACATACGAGTGTCGCCAGTTCTCCTTGTTGTATTCATTTTGATGGAAAACACAAGCTGCAGAGCATACGCATTGTAGTGCTCCTTTGCACCTTCCAAAGTGTCAAACCTCATCCCCACGTAAGGTTCCTTGGGCTGTGACCATGCCTCGTCATCGTTTTCACCAACCAAGCCTGCCAAACTGTTTCCAATAGTCCCACCTGTTCCACCTCCGGTATTAGTGTCAACAAGCGTGTGTTCATCCGTCTCTGTTGCTGCCGCTGGATGTGTAGTTGCTTCGACTGTTGCACCCATATCTGTACGCATAGTTTGCACCACATGTGCCGAAGCATTGTGTGCAGCGACAAGGTTGGGAGATTTAGCCACGAACTCAGCATTGTCAGCTCCACCAAGTGGGATGCTCTGTTGTTTGCAATATAAAGGATCAAGTATATTCATGTCATGAACAAAGGCAAACTCTGGCATATTTTCCTCTGGTACTTCATTTAGGTCAATCATATTTCCAAACCTGCATTTTTTAACACCATGAAAAGATATTTGAGAAGAGGCAAGCAGTTAATACTTTTTAAAAAATGGGGACAAGCACTGTATAATTTTTTGCATGTAAGTTTTGTGCTACAACATTTTTGTCTAATCTTTTTTTAATCATTGGCAGACATCAAATCACCAGGTTGAAGCAAATAGATGAAGCACAAGTTATCGGTTGCATCGGGCAGCTTCTTATTCAAAGAGTGTATTCATCATGCAAATATCAGCAAATATCATGAAGAATGCAATGGGATACTTCTACTTTAGTTGAAAGTAAACTAGGAATAGGAGCAGCATCAGTACTTTAGTTGAGTGACATGGTCTATCATGTTCACTAGTATCACTTTTTATTACTGTATCTTATGGCAAGATTTACCTCCTACTAGCACCTGTTTTTAAATTTTGTGTGTGTTTTTGCTCTTTTTTTCTTACTTCATAATGCTGGAGCATAGCCCAGATTTGTCCCAGATTTTTTGTTCTTGCATATCTTTTTTTATACCAGGATGCACATTCCATTTTTCCAATGGAGAATAATGGTTGGAGCTCCACCCATCCTCCCGATTAACATCCAGCAATGAAGCATTTCTGCTACACACAGAACCTTCTATAGGTAAGTTGACTCATGTATGTAGCATCATTATTTTTTCATGATCAAATATCTTCGTAAGGTCTAAATGTCTTTTAGAAGTTTTTGCTTGTCTGTTATGATGCTTTTTTGTTCAAGTACATAAAGTTTTCTTTTAAAAATGTAGCAACTAGCAAATCAGAAGGTTTTCAACAGTCAAATTTTGTTTTTTCTCATACACATTTTTTTATGTTCATACAAGCAGGTACCCCACAGACATCATATCTCCAAGAGCATTCAATAAACCAGTTACATGGAATCTACCACATTGAGCAAAGGAGGTGAGAAATCTGATCTACAATTAAAACATCAAAGCATCATACATTTTATAAAGCAACTTAGGTTACTAAAGTAGTGATGCTGCAACCACATTTAGGAGTTTTTCCATCTTAGGTTACTTTCAAGTTTTACTCATGACTTGTCTGCCTTTTTGTGTTTGCAGTTGCCTAGACAATGCATATAAGTTGCCACTTATAAGTTGCTAACAAAAACTGCACAACTTATTAGTTCAACAGTACCAAGTTTTTACACATGACTTGCCTACCAATTGTGTTGCAGTTGCCTAAGCAATGCATAAAGTAGTGATGCTGCAACCACATTTAGGAGTTTTTGCATCTTAGGTTACTTTCAAGTTTTTACACACGACTTGCCTGCCAATTGTGTCGCAGTTGCCTGAACAGTGCATATAAGTTGCCACTTATAAGTTGCTAACAAAAACTGCACAACTTATTAGTTCAACAGTACCAAGTTTTTACACACGACTTTTGCCTGCCAATTATGTTGCAGTTGCCTGAACAATGCATATAAGTTGCCACTTATAAGTTGCTAACAAAAACTGCACAGCTTATTAGTTCAACAGTACCAAGTTTTTACACACGATTTTTGCCTGCCAATTGTGTTGCAGCTGCCTCAACAATGCATATAAGTTGCCACTTATAAGTTGCTAACAAAAACTGCACAGCTTATTAGTTCAGCAGTACCAAGTTTTTACACACGACTTGCCTGCCAATTGTGTTGCAGTTGCCTCAACAATGCATATAAGTTGCCACTTTTTTACAGAGGTGTTTACATGTTCTTGTACACAGAGGGACTTATATGTAGTTGCAGACAATTTGGCTTTTCTGAATACTGATGAGAAACAGCAAAATCAAGCGAAAGGAGGTGAGAGATCTGACCTCTAAAATTGCAGCCCTGCCCTTTTTCTCTTGTTTTTCCCTTCTCGGATCAGAGAAGATTTAAGAGGAGAAGCAACTAATCAAGACAGCAGTGCAGGTCATCTCAAGGTTTTCTTGCCGCCATTACAAGGGATCTGAAGGTCTAATGGATCTTGTTGGAGCGTGGGCAAGAAATTTGTGCCTTACTTGGGGGAGAAGAAGATGGCTGGGTGGGGTAGGCAATGGAGCTGGAAGCAATCGGCGGGTGCAAGGTACGGGGGAGGAAGAGCACGTGACGAGGGGACCACTAGATATCGCGTGGAGGGGGGTTGGTTGGGTCGAGACGAAGGAACAGGTGGCTGGTGGCCGGTGGGCTATGGGCCTTACCTTTTCTGTACTAGGGGGGGCAGGAAATTACCTTATTTGGCTGGGCCGCCAGGAAACGCTAGGGAGCAGCCGGCTGCTCCCTAGACACGTCCAAGATCAAAACAACTAATATTTCACGAAGGGTACCCAATAGGGTGCTAAAAAAACTTGCTCCTGCTTGTCACCGCAGCTCAAAGGTGTTTCTGATGGCCCCTGTTATATTTAGCCGGCTTGCAGTCTTGGCTCTGAAGCTGCAGCAACCTGCCAGTTTGGGAAACACCATGTCTTGGTCTTGCACAGTGCCGCGACAGTAGATACGCGCGTGGTCGGCCGTGCGCAGGAGTCGTGCCTTCCGATCCCCTAACCGAAACGAGAAACGATGTAGTCCGACTGAGAGACAGAGCGCGCGCGCGCCGCGTTGCCGAGCCCCGAGCCACCGAGTTCGGCTGGAAGTCGACTCGAGGCTACGACTCCCGAACCCCGATCTGCACGTATATATAATCGCAAGGAAAAGCAAATCACCGCACCATCGAAAGTAGAAAGAAGTTTAGAACTACCTACTAGTCAAACTAAGGCTGCCGAGTGCCAACTCTACGTACGTGCGTACCAGCGTAGCCGGCGGCAACTGCTGCATGGCGGCCACCGCGCGCGGCACGGAGACGGATCGGCGGATGGCAGACGCCGCGATCCCGACGAAGAGGGCGCGTGAGCAGCCCGACGAGGAGAAGTTTGAGTACGTCGTGGAAATGTACATGGTGAAGCGGTTCAAGAGCAACTACTGGGGCGACCCGGCGGCCAACCCCAATATCTTGCAGCGATACGGGCCGCTCATGTCCCGGCTAGATGCTCAGGACAACGAGAACGAACGCATCCTCAAGGCGAGCAAGGAGTGGCGCGCCCGTGGGTGCCCTGATGACACTGAGGCGACCTAGAACTGAATCGCCAGCGGATGGAAGAAGCTAGCTCTCGCCGCCGTTTGAACGATGGCCGTTGCGTCGTTGCACGTCTGTGTGCAGCAGCTACTCTCTCTCGAATTCTCTATCTCTCTCTCTCTCTCTTTCAATGTAGCTACATGCAAATTACCCTTTTTTCTCTTTTCCTATAATTTTTCTACATTTTTTTATCTTTTTATTATGTATTCTGTGATACTCCTATTATCTCCTTACCTCGCCGTCGCCAGCTTTCACAACTCTCCCTTGGCGTTGCATGGATGCTGCCTAAATTTTGCTCTTTCTAGGAATCTGAGCTATGACGTGTGGTAATATAGCCATGATCACCTTGCATCGATTGCAGATTTGTAGTGGTACTCTCATTTATAAACTTAGAGTATAGTTAGTAGTATAGCCAGCTGCTAGCTATATGATATTATCATATCATCTATGATCAAGCTTATAGTCGGCAAGTACAATAGTGCCATCTCCACCGTGCCATCGCCATCGGTGCCATCTCCACTGCGCCATCCCCATCGGTGTCGTATCCACCAACACCGCCATGGCATTCTCCTTCCATGTATTGATGATGCTTTGCAGCTTGACCCTCTCTTTTATGTTTACCATCTTTATGTTTGAGTAGTTGTACTGGTTCTTCGGGATAAGTTTTTGTTTTTGGTAAAAAGAAATCCCTCTCCGAATTTTATTAAAAGAAACCATAGTCTTACAACTACTAGGACCAAATGGGAAATTAACAAGGCATGATCTGCCTGAACATCATGAGCTAGCCTCATCTGTCCACACAGACCACAAGTCGATAACCCACACAGTTTCTAGACCCCAGACTCCATCATCCTCGGAGTCCACAAGCCGGTTCTCCAGAAGACGGTTAAGCAGACAAATTCAAACAAGCATAAAGCATGATACTACTCCAGAAAGAGGTAGACAGCCACACGGTCCAATATGTTTTTCCAGAAAGAGATAAACAGAGCACATTTCTCGGGGATATGGATGAACTCTTTTATAATTAGAATTAAACTCCTTTAAGCGATCTAGTATATTTGTTTATGTTCAAGTTAATAGCCTTTATGAGTGTTGTGAGGAGTGCTCACACAATATTATCGCCTTGATTGGCCATGGAGCATATTACTACAACTGTTTATGTTAGGATGTTGAGGTAATTCAAGGTGACACTAAACTCCTCTCTTCCTTGCCTTTACAATCGGTAGGGAATTGCTGAAGCCGTCCTTGAATTTTCCTGGATCTAGCAGTGGAGGATGCTGGAACCACAATGAGACTTTTTTGTTAACGGCGACATTTTTGCTACAACCGCAATCGTGGATGATGAACCAGCAAACGTGGGTGTTGCAACTAGCGATCCATGATGGTGTGGCATTTTTTGCACGACCGACAATGGATTTTTTGCTACAACCAGCGGCAATTTTTGTTGGATACAGCACATGCAGATGGTGGAGGCGGGGTCACGGAGTGCTGCAACCGGCATCCACCGGCGTCGAAGAGGACGTGTAGCCTTGCTGCTGCAAGCAGCCTCGTCGGATGCTATGGCGAGGCATGACCCTATGGCTAGCATGGGGTGGATGCATGCGCTGTGTTGGATGTGTTGTGAGGGGCTTTTTTTCCGGGAGGCTTCGAGCAGCCTCACCAGCGATACGAGTCTAGGGCGGATGTAGGAGCGGGGGGAAGCGAGTGGTGCCATGAACATCGGCTTATTCTGGTGACAAAGTGGCGGCGTGTGTTAGAAGGAATAGAGAGGAGATAGTTGCATAATGTGTTGGATGTATTATTGAGCCTCATGGGCAAGTATATATTATGCACAAGACTTGGAGCGCAAAACGCCTCGTAGAGATTAGATGGAAACAATTCCTATCCAATCCTGAAAAATCTCTAAATACCAAATATATTTCTAACATCACATCCCCCACAGTCGTATCGGTAGCGTTGCGAACAACGGGAGCGCCGCGGACGGTTAGACTGGAGAGAATAGCAAACGACGGGCTCAAATCCCCCCGCGGTCGTAGCAGGAGTGTCATGGATGGTGTCGTGTCGCAGACGCGTGGATTGTAGAGGAAGCCAATGAGTTTCTCAAGCAAGGTGATAGCCCTTCGTGCCGTTGTTGAGATAGCCGAGAGCGTGGGTGGTGTAGCCATGGTCGAGGTAGCTATGCGAAGAACATCGTGGTCGATATCGAGTCGGGGTGGCCGGTGTCGAGGAAGTCGCGTGGAGCCACAGGCTCAAGGAGACGCCGAGTTAGTCATGGGCGCAGTAATGTCAAAGTAGTGGTGCACCGGGAAGAAGACGTTGTTGACGATGTGTCGCGCCGGGTTTACCAAGCCCGAGGACACGTCGTGGACAGAGGCACGCATCCGTATTGCCAGCACTAGGCATGCGTAGATGAACAAAGTCGGTGTTGACTAGGCACCGCACCAGACTTGCCAGGTCTGGAGACACGTCATGAACGAAGGCACGCGTCGGTGTTGCCGGCACCGGGCATGCGTAGACGGGAACTAGCATGAGTTGTACGCCATGTCGTGGCGGCTAGCGAAGAAGGACTCGGCGACGGTTGTGGCGCCAATCGGCGTGAGGCCGATGTCGCCCGTGGTGGTTGGGAAAGATGACCGTGACGCTGGCGATGAGCTTGTGCTGGACGAGGACGAAGAGGTGGATGGCGGCGGAAGAAGCGTGGCGACGGCGACAACTAGGTTAGGAGCGCGACGACGGTACTTGAAGTAGGTAAGGAACCCGACAGCATGACGAAGACCGGCGTGGACGCTGACGTTCGCGCGCCTAGGCAGGCGGCGCGGCTCATACCACGTAGAAGTCGACGCGTGGGGACGGCGGAGTGGACCACATGTCGTGGCGCTACGGCGCGAAGGGGCAACGCAGCGGCGACCCGTTTCTCGATTAGTGGAGGGGCGCGTTGTACTTGGGGACGACCTTGATGGGACCTGCGAATGCGCGTGCAGCCGACTGATCAGGTCGGTCGCACGATGCGGATGGAGCAGCGGGCAAGAGGGTGATCAATCCGATCGCACACGGGGTCGGGGATGCTGCTCGGTGATGAGGTCGATGTCGCAGACGGTGGAGTGGGGTGGTCAGGACCAAGGCGACGACGATCTGCGGGGAATGGCGTGCGGACGAGCGCATCCAACGCTCGGCGCCCATGCGGCCAACACGGCACCGGCGCCCAAGCGGCCAACACAACTCCATGCGTGAGGCTTCCATACGTACGTGGCGGAGGCGGAAGGTGGTCGTGAAGTCCCGACGGAGCAGGGCGGCGACGGCCGATGAAAAGCGACGGGTGGGCAAATGGGTGAACGGCGGCCGTGACGGACCGCCGCGTCGCGCGAGGCCGCCGGGTCATAGAAGAGGCCGGGTTGTCAGGCCGGTGTCGGAGTAGAGGCGCGGAGTACGGTTACGGCGCCGGCCGACGCAAATCAATCGTAGATCGGAAAACCAAAAAGAGAAACATCTATGAAGAAGACCGACGGGAGAGAGAAAAACCCAGATCAAAGGACCGGGGAAAAGATTCTCTAGGACAACTGGTTAACACTAGCGGACGAACCCTAAGTACGGGCGGCGCGGCCCTCGGTAGCGTCGTAGGATTGTGGATCGAGGTTCGATTGATACCATGTTAGAAGGAATAGAGGGGAGATAATTGATGTAATGTGTTGGATGTATTATTCAGTCTAGAGGGCAAATATATATTAAGGGGAAAAGCTTGGCTTCAACCGGCAAATCGCACGCGGGCGTCCGCCACCTCATCCGTGCGACGCATGTCCGGCGGGGCTCACCAAGCATCATCTTTTGTGGTTTTGCAACTGAGCCCTTGTTGCAATTTTCCCACTGCAACAACTAGTATGTTGCAGGATCTGAATCTGGATCCTTCAAGCGCAGTTGCCTCCCGTGTTCCTTCCAAACTTCCGTTTTTTCTCTAATTTGTGCAACATCATTGATGTTGCAAAAGTTCTTTCGCAACATCATTCATGTTACAAAAAAGTGAAGGCGAAAAAAGCCTATAACACTTGAATGTTTCTGCAACATGAACTCTGTTGCGAACAGGGTCCTCCAACACTGACTTTGTCGCAATAATGAGGTGGGAATTAGAGCGTTAGTTGGACCAGATCTAACGACAGATGAAGGGGCGGATCTTTTCAGATCATCCGCTGGCGGATGCGTAGCACTGCCCTATATTAAGTAGTAGTACAAGACGCCTTCTCTACAGATAAGATAAAAACATTTTCTATATAAATGTCGGACTATCTTTGAATACCAAATACTCCCCCCGTCTCAAAATTCTTGTCTTAGATTTGTCTAGATACAGATGTATCTAATACTAAAATGTGAATTGATACATCCATATTTAGATAAATCTAAGACAAAAAATTTGGGACGGAGGGAGTACTATATTATTAATAGCATGGACAGCCCTGCGAGGGTATGAATCAAGGTTAGGTTGAGGGAGGGGAGAAGGAAAAAAGGCGACGACGAAGTGGGACGGGATCCAATCGCATGGTCCCAGGACCGGCCGAGAGTTGGGCACTTGGGCTGGTCGACCGACTCCTAGCAGCCGCCAAAAAAAGGCGAGTGCTACAAATCAATCGGATGATTTGAGCCAGTTTTAAACCTCCCCAGAGCCGTCGGATCGCACCATCTACAGGCGTCTGATTCGTTTTCCTCGAGCAGCACATCTCATCTCCCCTCGTACTCCCACACCCAGGACGGCAGCTCGATGACGCCCGTGGCAGCATAACCTCATAGCTCCGACGAAGCCTTGCACATCGGCTTCCAGCAACCAATGGCTGCGTTGTCGTGGCCTCGCGTGCTGCAACGCAGCTCCGCCGCCAGCCATGGCGGCAACTCGTCGCCTCGTCTTCTTCCAATGCAGCTCCTCCATCTGTCATGGCAGTAGTGCCGTCGCAGCATTGCGTGCTCCAACGCAACTCCGTTACCAACCATGGCAGCATCTCCTCGCCTCTCCTCCTGCAATGCAGCTCCGCCGCCAGCGTGGAAACATCGCCGCCATATCGTCGCGTGCTGCAATGCAGCCCTGCCACCGGCCATGGCAACAACCAGTCGCCCCTCCTGCTACGACGAAGCTCTGCCGTCAGCGTGGCAGTAGTGCCGGCGTAGCATCGTGCTGCAATGCAGCTCCGCCGTCGGCCTTGGCACCAGCTCGTCACCACTCCTGCAGCTTGGCCGCCCTGGCGAGATCCACGGACATGCAGCCCTCTGGCTTTGCAGCGTCGGTGCCCGGGATGAGAAGCAGCGTCGGCAGCCGGGATGAGAAGCAGCGCCGGTGGCCGTAAGAGGATCTCCAGCTGTTGGGACCCCTAGGACGCCAAAAAAACGCCGTCTAGGGCCGAACCGGCGTTTGCTTTCGGCGTGGGGGCGATTGCATTCCCAGTCATTGCCCCCAGGTCGCCCCCAAAATCGCGCAAACTCGGCGATCTGATACGAATCTGGCACAAACTCGGCGATTTTTCATTGAAATTTGTACAAAAATAGAGAAACATACAAACTACGCCTAGCTCTGCTACGCTGCTGCCGCCGCCCCGCTTTCTACATACCGAGGAGCCTGTAGAACCGGATGTAGTCGTCGTCGTCGCCGCCGTCCCTACTGCACCCCTGACCAGGGTCGCCGACGTGCGGGGGGTTGGACGGCCTGGGCTCGTCCTCGCCGTTGCATTCGAAGACGACGACACCGCCCTCCTCGCATCCGCGACGCCGGGCCTTGATCTCCGCGTGTGCCCGGCGCTGGCAGAGCAGCTGCTTGCAGACGTAGTCCGCCTTCGCCCACTTGAGGGCGGTCTCGTCGGCGGCGGCCATCTCCGCGTGCTCCGGATTCATGGGGAGCAGCCCCGGCTCGGGCTTCGGCCGGACTAGGCAGAGGGAACACGGGGAGGGGCGGCCGCCCTCGTTGATGACGAGGGCGCCGCTGCGGGTGCGGCACCCAAGTGGCGTCTCCTACGGCTCCGGCTTGACGGGGCGGAGCGCCGGCGAGCCGGAGCCTGATGAGGAGGAGGTCCCCGCCTCCATTCACCGCGGCATCCAGGAGCTGCCACAACGGCGAGAGAATGATGGGCGCGGCGGGTACTCGAGGCACGGCTTATTGCCGGTCTCGATGTGGTCGAGGATGGCCTCGAGGGTGCGGCCGGGCACGCCCCACCACTCGCGCCGCCCGTCGGCGTTGAGGCGGCCGCGGAGGATGATGATGTTGGCGGAGGCGATCTGGTCTTCGTGGCGGCGCTCGAAGTACATCGGCCACAATGTGTGGCTGTTAGCGTTATACCTCAGCTCGTTCGGCTACGTCCTCCGTCAGTGACGAGTGGATGCGGGCGATCTTGGCCCGCCGTTCAGCCCCGATGGTACCGGGACGCCGCCGGCGCTCAACTTCCACGAGGCCGGCACCTGCAAGTCTGGGGGTGCCAGGTAGTCTGCCTCGTAGAGCAGGCGCGCCTCGTCCTCGTGGAGATGGCGTCGGCCGAAGCCGTTCGCTGCCGCGGAGTCGCCGAGGTACCGCTCCGCCATGCTTGTCGGCGAGGGAAGAGGGGGGAGAGGTGGCTTCTGGGGGAAGACGAGGCGAGAGAAGGCGAGTTGTGGCGACTGTGGCGTTTATAACCGAGGCAGGACGGTGAGAACCTGCATGACGGGCGACACGTGGCGGGAGCGGACAGGACGCGCGTCGCGGCGCCTTCACTGTGCCGTCCGTGACGCATCAATGGAGGCTGACCGGCGCGGCAGCGCGGCAAACTTGGCACTGATTCCCGCAGAAATCGAGGCGATGAGGACGATGGAGCAGCGTGTCGCTGACTCGGCGGGCCCATTCCCGTTCGTGTCAAAATCGCTTCCCCAGCACGCCGAGTTTGGTCTAGGTCTGTCGGCGCCAGTTTCGATCCAAACCGACGAAAAACGGGTTTTTGAGAATACGACTGAGCTATTGGTCTTGTTGCAACGTGCGACCGTGGAGCAGCAAGGAGCGGAGCGGGTCGCGAGGCCATGCGCGACGCACAGAGCTAGAAAGCACAAAGAAGGAGCTGGGATGGAGAAAATGGGTGATGGAGCGACGCTCCTCATTGGATAAGGAAGCCGCGATGGACGCTGCGGCCAGGGCACGTGACAAGCGGTGAGGGCGGTTTATTCCCACGCTGAATCAGTCGGTGAATTTAATCGTTTTCCCAAAAAAATACTAGCACGTGTTTCTTTTTTAGAAATTAAACTGGTATGCATTTCGTTGTTTTCTTTTTGAGAATTGCATTTCGTTGTTTCTTGTATCGTATTTGGACACGCGCGTCCTTTTTATTTTTATTTTTTTTTGCATCGCCCGGCCGTGTCCCTGACCGAAATGACCTAAGCCTTACGAGCGACCGAGTTCAGCTCGGCTGGAAGTCCACCCGAGGTTGCTCTTGAATCTCTTGACCGATAGCTGCATATACGGAAAGTTGTGGCGTAGGACGAGCTTCCCGGTACCCTCTATCCTGGCCGTTTGTTCACTTCGTGATCTGTGTGGCTGAATGCATCATGAGTCCACCTTCTGACGGCGTCAGGCTCATTAACGTAGGCAATTAACAGAGCCATACAGCGTCCACTCTGCATGCGCACAGTGGTCAGCTTAGGCCGCACAGGCACCTGCAGCCTGCATAGTGTAGTCAACATCTGCGCACTCAGGGGCGGAACTGGGCCTGGGCAACTGGGGCTATAGCCCCAGGCGTGGCCCATGTAGTAGGCTACCCAGCAGGAATTTTCCCATATATTAGTACATTTGTAGAGGCCCAGCCCCAGGCCTCAGCCCACCAAGCTCTCCAGTTTGGACGATCGCTCCAAAAATTGCTAGCGCCTTGCCCAGATCGCTCCAAAAATCGCCAGCAGCCGCGACGCAAGATCGCTCCGATCCTCACGCTTCGTCTTGGTAGATCGACTGAAATGTCTCACGATGCGCCGCCAACTCTCTCGATTGTTTGAGTCCAGCAGACGCTCGCCCAGGCGGCCGGCGCTCGAAACCGCGGATCTATCACGTCGTTTGAATAAAGCACTCTCCATGCCTCATCACCTGTGATCCACACCCGATTGAAAAGATAATGCTAAATACCTAGGTTTGTCGTATCATCTCATGTTTCCCCCTAGTTCCTTTTTATCAGCTGAAATCAATGAATTGGTGATGTTAAATTGTATTCCTTGTTAACAGGGGGAAAATAGAAATCCAAGATGGAGAGGACCCAGACAGTTTTTTATGATCATGGTATATTATTTTCTTGCTTCACAAAATTTCATATGAGCAATGACTTGTCTATGTCTAGTTCTTGATTTTAAATACTCAACTTTATGTTACAGCTTCGGGTCCTATTATTTCTTGTGAAGAAACGATGGCCTCAAATGAGACAAGCCTTCATTAATTTGGTACGACTGTTTGTAATGACGCACTTTGTTATATTGATGAGATATTTATTAAATTTGCTCTTATGGTAATAAGAAATTCATATTCTATTCTTAATCTGAATGTGTGGTGGAGTACTTCTAACATGCATTGGTACGTAGAGTATTTGGCATTTTATTTCCTTTAGGTTGTGATATTTGGCACTATTTATAGTGGTTTAGCTTTAGCCCTAGGCTTCGAGAAATTTTGGCTCCGCCTCTGCGCGCACTGTACACACGTGAAGAGCATATAGCGCATGCTAATTAGTACTCCTACCGATACTGCCTGGGTTACATCCTCAAGAACTGCACATTAAATCAGTTTTGCAGAAAATTAGCAAACATGAAGGCTACTTTTGTTGATAGATACGTCAGGTCAAGCTAAACCTGAGCTGGGTTTTTCGCTTGCTCCGAGCTTCTGGCCTCCCCTTGAGCAGTTATCGAGCGTTGATAATGATCTCCTGCTTATTCCCCCCTCTGAAGAGGAAATCTTCGAAACTATTCGGACCGCCAATTCTAATGCGGCTTCAGGCCCTGACAGCTTCACCATTCCTTTCTTTCGGCATTTCTGGCCTCAGTTAAAAGGCCTTATTAAAGCAATCATCCAAGGATTTTGGCTGGGCACCGTTGACATTTCGAGGCTCAACGCGGTTCTCACCCTTATCCCTAAAATCAAAGGTGCTGACTTGATTTCGCAATTTCGGCCCACTGCTTTAATTAACAACTTTGCTAAGATGCCAGCTAAGGGCATGGCCACTAGGGTTTCCCCGATAGCTCATCGGGTCATTAGCCCTTTCCAATCTGCTTTCATTAAAGGGAGATTCATCTTGGATGGGATGTTGTGCTTACATGAGATAATCCATGATCTGCGGATTAAGGGAATCAAGGTTGTGGTCCTTAACCTTGATTTTGAGAAGGCTTACGACTCGGTGAGTTGGAATTTTCTTCGGCAAGTCCTACTGGCTAAGGGCTTTGAGGGTCCGGTGATGCACCATTTGATGCAACTTGTTTCTGGTGGGCACACGACGGTGGTTGTGAATGGCCAAACTAGTGATTTTTTTCTAATGGTAGGGGCCTTAGACAAGGGGACCCGGTGTCCCCTCTGCTTTTCAATTTTGTTGATGATGCTTTATCTCGTATCCTCTCGGGCCGCGTTGGCTGGGCATATTTCGCCGGTGAGCTCTCACCTTATCCCTCATGGCATTACTCATCTTCAGTATGCGGATGACACCATCATTATGGTTGAGCTCAATGAGACCAGTCTCATCAATCTGAAATTCCTTCTGCTTTGCTTCGAAGCTCTTTCGGGTCTTAAAATTAACTTTTCCAAGAGCGAGGTCATTGTGACTGGGGTTTCGGTTTTGGAAGCGCAACGGGTGGCTCACCTTCTGGACTGTTCCCTTGGGTCTTATCCTCTCAAATATTTAGGAATTCCTATTTCCCCGTTTAAGCTCTTGGCAAAAGATTTTGCCCCGGTGGTCGCTAAAGTTGGCAATAGAGTCCTCCCTTGGAGAGGACGATATAACACGCAGGCGGGCAAGGTTGCCCTTACCAACTCATGCCTCTCATCCCTCCCGATGTACCTGATGGGTTTCTACCTTCTGTCCAACGGGATTCACTCTGGTTTCGACAAGCATAGGGGTGCATTTTACTGGAACTCCGCGGACAATAAACGCAAATATAGATTGGTCAGGTGGAACATCATTTGCCGTCCTAAGGACAAGGGGGGTCTTGGCATTATTAATATGAGAGTCATGAACAATTGTCTTTTGATTAAATGGTGGTGGAAGATAATGACACTTGAAGAGCGCCCATTCTGGCTCTCGATTCTTAAAGCTAAATATTTCCCTTCCTCGAGCCCTATGTTCGCCTCTGCTTCTGGCGGGTCTCAATTTTGGCGTCAACTGGTTAAAGTTCGGCCGATTTTTCGGTCCCTTGTCAAATTTGTTGTCAGGAATGGTAAGTCCACTCGCTTTTGGTTAGACTGGTGGGTCGGGGACACCGCGCTTGAGGCTGCCTTCCCGGCCTTGTTTTCTTATTGTGCTGATCCTGAGATCTCTATCTTTGAGCTCTCGGTTCAGGGTTGGGTTTTAGATTTCCGGCGATCCCTTTCCCCTGTAGAGTTGGAAGACTGGCAGCGCCTTACTGCTTGCTTCCCCCTGCTCTCGGAGGAAGAGGATTCCGTGGTTTGGCCCCTCTCATCTTCGGGGCACTTCTCTGTTAAATCGGCTTATTCTAAGCTTACCTCTGGTGGCCGCTCATTGAAGTTTAAGGATATTTGGTCTGCCCGAATCCCCCCTAAGATTAAAATCTTTCTCTGGCAAGCTGTTCGCCGTAAGCTGCCGGCGGCCGATCAAATTAAGAAGAGGAACGGGCCGGGCACTGATAGGTGCGTGCTATGTGGGGCACTTGAGAACACTGATCATATTTTCTTCCACTGCTCCTTAGCTAAATTCATGTGGTGTTGCATCAGACTTTGGCTTCATGTTAACTGGACTCCCTCCTCCTTTGAGGACCTGAGGCAATATACTAACTCCTTATCAGGGCAGTCCAAGAGGGTCTTCTTAGTGGGCTGGGCTGCGATCGGGTGGTCGCTGTGGACTATTAGGAACAAGTTCACGATTGAATGCATTTTTCCGGCTAACCCTGTCAGCTGCTTATTTAAAGCCAATGTCTTTTTGCAGCAGTGAAGATTATTGACTAAGGAAGGGGACCTTCAGGCTTTCGACGACATGTCATCCAAAATGAAATCTACGGCGTCTTCCCTTCTTCGGCGTACTTCGAGGGCGGCTTCCTAATTTCACTGCCGGTGTTTTTGGTGTTCTGCTGGCCTGCGTGCCATGTTAGGCTGGAGGCCTTGTAATGCTACTTATGTTCCCTGGCCGTTAAATCTGTTCTGGGTGTTGGTTTTGCTGGTGTAACTCTGCCTGGTGGCTTTATTTATAAAGTCGGGCTCTTGCCTTTTCTCTAAAAAGGTCAAGTTCCTGTAGTACACTCACCGGTCAACTCTAAAATTCTGTAGAATACCTCAACATTTCTATCTCCCTCTTGAACTTTGCATGCTCTCTTTCTCTCCGTTAATGTGCATGCAGCTTGTGAAAAATCTCTCACAAAATAGAGAAAATTCCTTATTTGACACTATCTTAAAATTTGCTTCCTTATTTGACACTGGAAAAGTTTTTCTTCCCTATTTGACACAAGTTCTAAATTTTATTTTCTATATGACATTTTCGTCCATTTTAAGCATAAATGACACATGAAAAGACTCTTTTGCCCCTCATGTGGTATGTGTGCGTGGGGGCAATAGCGCGCACATGCAACATCAGTGCGAGGGCAGGAGCACACACGCAGCAACACATACACATGCACCAACACGCACGCACACACACACGCAGCAACACACATGCACGCGCACACGCACGCAGTAACACACATGCACGCAGCACACACACACACATACACACACACGCAGCAGCAGCACATAGGCACGCAACAGCACAAACACACACGCGCGCGCATGTACATACACAGTAGCAAACACACACGCACCAGCACACATGCACACACACATGCAGCAGCAGCACATATGTGCGCGTGCACCCACACACGCAACAGCACACATGCGCGCGCGCACACATACTGCATGAGGGGCAAAATCGTCTTTTCAAGTGTCATTTAGGCTCAAAATGGACGAAAGTGTCGTATAGGGAATAAAATTTAGGACTAGTGTCAAATAGGGAAGAAAAATTTTTCCAGTGTCAAATAAGGAACCAGATTTTAAGACAGTGTCAAATAAGGAATTTTCTCCACAAAATATCTTTGGAAAAGCTTCACATGCAGTTCTCTCTCTTGACTTTTGGATGCAACTTCTAAAAAAGTTCTACATGTTGGTCGAGAAAGGAAGAGTGAGAGTGGCCGTGAGAGGTTTGAGAGAGTCAGAGAGAAAAAGGAAGGGGAAGTAGAGAGAGGGGGAGAGCAGCTTTCAAGAGAACAAACGCTGAGAGAGAGAGACCTGTTCATTTGAGATTCAGGTTTTGTTTTACGCAGTTGTGCCTTGTCTCTATCATCAACAGTGGATAGGCATGCGGGGCTATTACTGTGTCAGAGGCTGCATGTGTGGGAAAAGAGACGGTATGAGGTTGCATGTGAGAGAGACAGCGTGCGGCCAGGGGGCAGATGTCCTATCACCTCATGACCAGTGTATCCTGCCAGTGTATTATGTCCTAATAAAGTTGCAGCTATTCAAACTTTTGCACATATCTCAATACATCACAGTCAATTCTAGACGGCCCTGATATAGGGTACAAGGTAGCTCGATCTACAAAAAACTGTGCTCCTGCATATATAAATAGTCAAAAAGAAGGCCAATAACCGCAACATCGAAAAGTAGAAAGAAGTTTATAGAGCTACCTGCCCGCTCAGGCTAGGGCTGGCGAGTGCCGACTCCACGTACGTATAGGATAATAGGAGCATAGCCGCTGGCAGCTCCAGGGCGGCTACCGCGCTCGCAAAGTGCTGCATGGCGGCCAACGCGCGCGGGGCGATGGCGGATCAGCGGATGGTAGACGGCGCGATCCCGACGAAGAGAGAGCGCGAGCAGCCCGACGAGAAGTTTGAGTACGTCTTCGAGAAGGGCATGGTGAAGCGGTTCAAGAGCAACTACTCAGGCGACCCGGCGGCCAACCCCGATATCTTGCAGCGATATAGGCCGCCAATGTCCCGGCAAGACGCTGAGGGCAACAAAGCCCGTCGCCTCCTCAGGGAGATCCAGGATGGCGCGATCCCGACGAAGAGGGAGCGTGAGCAGCCCGACGAGGAGAACTTTGAGTACATCGTCGAGATGGACATGGTGAAGCGGTTCAAGAGCAACTACTGGGGCGACCCAACAGCCAACCCCGATATCTTGCAGCGATACGGGCCACTCAGGCCAACTCCACCGCGCGACCTCAAACGGACGTCCGTTTTGTCCGGTTTTTGTCCCTTTGGGTAGGGATTTGGGATCGTGTCCGGGCCTGTCCTGGGATGCGGTGGCCGTGCGCCCAGCGCGCGGCCGCATCCTTTTGCCCCATCCTGTCCGCGTCTATTTAAAAAAAAGGGACATTTCAAATGCCAAGCCCCAATTCACGACCCGAGTTCATCACGCCGGCAACAAAGCCAGCGGCCTACACGACCATCGCCGGCAACACAGCCAGCGGCCGGCAACACAGCCAGCCTCCAAAATAAATAGTTGTCCTCGCCGGCAACACATCCAGCGGCCGGCAACATAGCCGGCCTCCAAAATGAATGTTTTTTCGTCGGCACACTGCCAGCGGCCCAGCGGGCGAGCGGCACCCATGCCAGCCTCCAAAAAGAACGGCCACGCCGATCAGACGACCTAGTTCAGGCCTTCGGCGTCGAGCATCTCCTTCTGCTTGGCCTCGAATCAGGCCCTCGTCTTGTCGCTCATCTTCGACAAGTCCACGTTCATGATCGCAAGGGCCACCTCCTTCGCTTTGGTGGCGGCATTGGTGGCCTCGATGTCGAGCTGCCTCTGCCTGGCCTTGACGTTGTCGGCCTCGATGTCGAGCTGCCTTTGCCGGGCGGCCTCTTCCATGTTGAGCTGCCTTTGTTGGGCCGCCTCCTCCATGTCTATCTTCCTCTTCTTGGCCGCCTCCTCCATCTCAAGCTTCTGTCGTTGGAGGTCTAGGTATTGCTTCATTTGCTCGTCCTTACTTTGCCGCTTCTTCCCGTCCCTCACATCCTTATGTGACATCATGCCATGCAAAGTCTCATGCAAGGCCATGAATGAGGCGTCACGTATGTCGTCCATCTTTGAGTTGGTCTTGCCCCTCGGCCTCTTCAAGGCCTCGCCATCCCCACCTCCGGCGAACTTGACCGTCTTCTTGCCTCTCTTCCTTTGAAGTTCACGGTATTGATCCTTGAACTTAGGGCAATTGTTGATGATCGTCCAACAATGCGTAAGAGTGAATGGCTTGTCATTGTGCCGGGCCTTGAATGCCTTCAAAGATTGAAATGCCTACACCACATGATCAACAAGTGAACATGCAAACATATAAATGGCCGAAGTCTCATGGCCGTAGTAAGGGCTAGAAAGAGAAGAGCATACCATGTCTCCAACGCCGAGAGCACTCACGGGCCGTGCTTCAACGCTCTCAAATGCGGCACAATACTTGTTGCACTCTTGTTGGATGAACAACCATCTTTTTTTAATCGAACCGATGCCACGGTTGCTTGTAATTTGGTAGGGCTCAAACATCTTCCTTTCATGGAATGTTTTGTGGACTCTCGTTCAAAAAACAATGCCCTTTTGTTGCGCGTCGGTCCTTGGATCTTGGCTAATCTCCATCCAACATTGGCAAATCAACTTGTCCTCATCTTGTGTATATGAACCGGTGCGAATGCTCTTCCGCTTCTTTTGTGCTTCCGCTCTTTGGGTGAGCTCGTCTATGAACAATGGAGCGCCACTAATATCGACATCATTGGCTTCATCTTCATCTTCACCTTCGACATAGATGTCATCGTCTTCATGCCACGAATCACCATGGTCGTAGTCAGCACGGTCGTCGGCCTCTTCATCGGGCACGTACTGGGCGCGGCCGTCCTGACTTTGGGTCTCATCGGGGTCGTAGGCACGGCCATGCCCACCCTAGAAGATCACGTCCTCCATGTACTGGTTGTAGAAGGGGTCGTCCACCATCGGCGTTGAGGTTGGCATTTCGTCAAACAACACGTGGGGGGGCGGCATGGTGCCCGTGAACGGTGCACGCGCCTGCTTTCTTTGCATCTCGACAGAAGGCCGCCCGCCGCTGCTGGACCCAGGCGTCACGTTGAGGTCGATGACGGCCGCGGGGCGTGGTGTGGACGGCGCGAACAAGCCCACGTCCGGCGACGCCGAGAAACGGGTCTGGCCGTCGTGCCTGGGTGGAGGAAAGCCGGGCGACATGGGCGCGGCGCGCGACGTCGGCAACTGGCAGTGCGTAGGCCGGGCGGCCGACGAGCCTGTGCTCGCCGGGCCGCCGGCCGCTGCATGGAACCCCGCCGGACAGCCCATGCCAAGCATGAGGATGGCGTGCGCTTTGTTGACGAGGTCCTCATTCTCGTCGGCAGCGGCCTTGCGCCGCGCGGCCTCCAGCTCCTCGCGCTGGGCGGCGAACTTGGCCGCGGCGGCATTCATCTTGACGGTCGCTCTCCGTTCCCTCCTCTTCGCCGATTCCGCGTCCAACTTGGCGATCTCCTCCGGCGTGTACTCCGACCGCGGCTTCCTTGGCGCCTTCTTCTTCACCTTTGCGGTCGGGTCGACGGCCAGGCCGCCGGAACTCGGCGGGGCGTCGGCCATGGACGGGGGAGAGAGGGGGGCGGCGGGAAGGACGTGGGAGGGTTTGGGGGAAATGGCGCCAAATGGCCGTCGGGGGGTTTTTGGTTTCTCCCGCCGACAGGCGGGCCAGGGGAGGACAAGCGCGCGCGTCCCGCCCGTCCGCGCGCTGTCCGTTTCACCCCAAAACCGGCGCAAATTTGGGTCGGAATGGGTCGAAAACGGACACAAAGCGGACAAAAATCCGTTTACTCCCGCGCGCGGGGCCGCCTTTTTTGTCCTTTTTACCTCAAACGGACGGGGCCGGACGGGATAGGGTCGCGCGATGGAGTTGGCCTCATGTCCCGGATAGACGCTGAGGACAACGAGGCCCATCGCCTCCTGAGGGAGATCCGGGAGTGGCGCGCCCGTGGGTGCCCTGACGAGTGACGACGGTGAGGCGACCTAGGACTGAATCGCCGACACAGAAGCCGAGCGGATGGAAGAAGCTAAGCTCTGGCGGCCGTTTGAAGGACGACGGTCGCGTCGTTGCACGTCTGTTTACAGGAGCTACTCTTTTTTTTGCGAATTACAGGAGCTACTCTCTCTCTCTCTCTTACATGCAAATTTTTATGTATATACTCTCTCCGTCTGAAAAAAGTTGTCTCAAACTTGTCCCTCGAATGGATATTATCTAACACTAATTTAGGGTTAGATATGTCCATTTAGCATTAATTTGATACTAGATACATTCATTTAAGGGGGAAAAAATTCGGACGGAATAAGTATTTTTATGATTATGTGATATTTGTTAATGTACTATAGTGATCCAATTTGATATTATCTCTTTACCTCGCCGCCACCAACTTTCACAACTCTCCCTTGGCGTTGCATGGATGTGTTTGGTCTTTCCAAAATCTGAGCTATACTCTATAATAGTAAGCTTTCTAGTTTTAAAAAGAGTTCACATTCAATTGAGGTGTCACCCGATTTTGATCGCGTCAACATTTTCTTAAAGCTATCTCGTTCTATTATTTTATACTATACACTATACTTCTCAATTTTTAAGGCCTCACAGTTAATTGGGGTCTTCAATTTAGAATTGGATCAACTCAATTTTGATCGGGTCAATAATTTCTCAAGAGCTCTCCCATTTAATTCTTGTAATTCCCTATATTCCCATTTTGAAGCTCTTTCATTCAATTGAAGTATTCAATTTTGGATCTGGTTTACGATTTTGATCGGGCCAACAATTTTTCAAATCAATCAACAGCAACGGGTCTATGAAAATATATCAATCTCGTGCACCCTCCCACCACCTAGAGAAAAGAAGCGTCACCATGTGATCATGTAGCATCAATATAGTACATGCAGTCCAACGCGGAAATTTCCCACATAAATATATGTTGGTTAGCGGATAACACAAAACTACATCGGGAAAGGCCCATCAAATCACTGCACTATAAACAAAAATAAAACACACTCCGTCACCTCCCCACCCGTCAAACTAAATTTTCCATCAGTTCCAAAATATAAGGTGTATTGTTTTTTGGAAAGTCAGTTTTCTTTAACTTTGAACAAGTTCATAGCAAAATTATCGACATCCGCAATATTAAACAAAAAAAAGGTATGAAAATTCATTTCATGATGAATCAAATCATACCGATTTGATATTATGAATTTTGATATATATCTCTACAAATTTGATTAAACTTAAAAAATTGACTTTTCAAAAAAGTAATACACATTATTTTTTAAACAGAGTGAGTAATTTAAAAAATCCAACTACACCAACGGCGCAGCAAAGTGCGCCCAACCCTTCTAGTGACTATGACGTGTGCTAATACAGCCATGGTCACCTTGCATCGATTGCAGATTTGTAGTGGCGACCTCATTTATCTTCTATATCTAAATAGGGACACCCCACTAGCTTATTTTCCTGCCTCCACATCGAGCCACGTCATCTGAATTGTTATAGCCGTTGATGCAGCATAGATCAGTAGCCTGCAGCCGTCTGATTAAAAGTTGACAAAATTACATAGCGTTGCCACCGCTAAGTGGAAAATACCGCTTCATTCCTTTCGTTCTGTCCGCAGTCCGCTCGCATCGTGTGTATCCTGTTGTCCTACTCGATTCGTTTAGGTTGGGCTGTACACGTCAGCACTTTTCTCAACTGGGCTATCGGAGCAATTTTTGTATCTGGGTTGTATTCCCTCCGTTCGAAATTACTTGTCTCAGATATTGATGTATCTAGAACTAAAATACATTTAGATACATCCATTTCTGCGACAAGTAATTGCGAACGGAGGGAGTACATCGTTAGTGGAAGCACTTGGGCTGTACATCGCTGCCATGAAAAACAATCAACGCCTTCCCCACATTGCGTGTCCAGCAACCCGTGTGGACCCCTTAAAAAAATACCCGTGTGGCTAGCCCTATCGTCTTCCCAATTCCACCCAGCCGCCGCCGCCACCGACTCCACCAGCCAGACACCGCCACTGCCCATTCCGGCGCCACGGCCGACACTCCCAGTCCAGTCCAACCGCCTCTCGGCCAGCCGCTGCCAACCTTGACGCTCTACTATAGCTGCCATCACACGTGCTTCCCCTCCTCTCCGCGTCCAGTCGTCACCCACATGCCACAACCACGGCCAATGATTCGCCGGCGAGCCACTCGACGTATGTGCATTCCAGATGCTCCCCCTAGCCAGTCGCTGGCACGCTCGATGGCCACCATGCCAGCCGTCGCCGCTAGGCCTTCCGCCGTTCAATTGATGTGTATTAACTCCATCACATTTGTTCATCTTCCCGTCACCCCTTTTATTTCAACCACTGTCCCTTCGTTATCCATGATGGACACTCTTCAGGCCACAAATGCACATGAACCGGCCACATGCACAACACCATTTATCGTCCTTCATTATCTTGGCCTCCACTACCATGCAATTTTGGGGAAAAAGTGTGTATAAAAACCCCTCTGTACTACCATCCTAATCCAGTAGGCACGCCCTGTTTACATCCTCCTCCGGGAACCGGCCCCTACCCTGGTAGTAGCACAGTACATATTTTCAGCCGCCCCTAATTTTTCCCATTGTCAATCTTATGCTTTTGAATTTCTCATATATATTGCCCTCGAGATCTAAAGGTGCTTGACTTTTTGCTTCATAGGCCACGTGCTAGTCGGATTGGATTCATTGCTCCGTACATCTACGGTTGCCTGTGTTGGTACACAAGCGTCTATCCCTGCTTTTAATTATTTAGGCTTGATGAGCATATGTGCCTTCTATGTGTTTCTGTGCATATTACATACTACACATTTTATCCCTTTGATTATTCACATTGGTTCCTCTAGATACAACCCATGTGCTTAAGTTTGCTGAAATATTTTGCTATGTGTTAAGCCAGTAATTTGTTCCGAACTGTTTACCTTTGTTTTTAAGGTTCATAAAAATACTGATTCCTGAAAGAGTGATGTTGCTTCTAAGATTCTAAGGGGTCATTTTTTTTCTTAAAACATATTCCATCTTAGAAAGACATCAATTGTCTTAGATGACCTAGGGTACAGGAAAGAAAAATATAGAAACAAAGGTTCTTCATTTGTTGATTCGAATATTAACAATTTTGCATACCACAATTTCATCCAGAGATATCCTCGGTCATGTTTTCCACATTGCCCCAGCAAAGGAATGTTGTGTTAACCTACAGAATGGTGTATAAAACCACTATGAGGATTGGATCGGTGATCATCTGTACACATACTATCCTTTCAGTGTGGGCACTATGCAAGCACTGAAAGGAGATTCTGAGTAGTTTTTTGGTCTATATAAAGATATCTTTATTTGGTTTGACACGTTGTTGAATGATTAGTTAGTAACGTCGCTCTAGGCACCAGCTGAACTAACCAAAAGGATTAAAAATCATCTCATTGAAGAGTATCATGGAATGGGATATGGATTTTCCTGAAGTTGTTGAAACTTAAATTACCAGATCACTTTTACTTGGTAGGAAACTATTTTTTCCCTTGCAAGTTGTTGAAGAGACAATTTGACAGATTTCCAATTGCTCCGCCTTATTGCCTAGATATTGCCAATTTGCCATTTTTTGTACATAATTTTATAATGCCTTTACAACTTTTTAGCATTTATAATTATGCATCTTCCTTCTATCAAAAACAGGACGGTCTCAGTTTTCTATGGGCTGGAACGTTCTGTTTAGTTATATGATTATATATGGTCTCAATTATATTTGTAAGCAATGCAACATATATTTGTTTTTCATTTAGGATAGACGTGATATTATGTTTCTGAATTTTCTCAGATTGAACTCCAGATCAAAAGGTGCTCACTGTTATGCTCAATAGGTCATTTACTGCCCAGTCTGCATTCATTGCTTTATAGGTCTCTTGCTGCTCGCATTGGTACACACACACACTCACTGCTGAGTTTAGTTGATTATTATTCTGGGCAATGTATTTGTTCAAATATATTTTGTACAATCTGCTTGAGGCATCTTGGTAGGCATTTAGTCTCACGCGGTCATGGACACCCTCACAATCAATCACATCCTTGCCACATCCTTGAAATATAGGTTAGTTGGGATGATACAAAAGTATTGCCCTAAAGATTTCTATTAGCAAGCCACCATATTACAGAATTTTTTCACACAACATGCAATAAAAATAGAGTTGCCATTAATATCAAACGTGTTGTTCCTCACAATATCCATTGATAGTATGTACAAATATCTGTTCAAGTATGTGATGAAAGGATTTGATTGCCAGATAAAAAATGGACTCTAATGCTGGATCATTTGATTCGTCAAGTGAAACCGTCAATGAAATAGAAAATCATCCAGATTGTCGCTATATGACACCAAATGCGGTTGTTTGGCGCTTACCAAAGGGAATGAAGAATGATTTGGTATCCAATTACCCTAGAAGTTATGTCAAAAATAAAAGCTTCCCAGTTGACGATGCACAAATGCCACTATCTACAAAGGTTAGACAATTTCTTTTCATTCTAAAAGTATGTTCTTCTTCCTAATTTCAACCATATTTGCTACAAAATACTAACTTGAACCATGAAATACTTTCAGCCATTTCCTAGCAAAGAAATGGTGACCCGTCAATCTTCAAAAAGTATCCAGAGGTTTGTCATCAATCAGAACATATAATTTACAAGCTCTATCCAAACATCGCTGACCAAACATTTGCTATTCGCAGTGTGATGATCCATACACCAGAGGGCTCAAACAATACTACACCTTCCTCTTGCCAATGTGCAACTATTGTCATTGAAAAAAATAACATAGGTATTACTTTTAATACTCTTCGTATAAACCGATTGGTTCAGATTCAACATGAAACTGAAATGACAATTTTTCACAGGTACTCTTTAGCTAAAAGGAGCATTGAACTACAGAAGATCAAACTACCAGATTATTGTGCAATTTGGACAGGCGAGGGAAACATAACATTGTCAAGATGCATGCAGTCACATGAATAATGTTGCAGAAGAATAATGTTGTTTTTAACAACATAAAGGACATCGCCAAGATGCATGCAAGCACCTACGAGCTGCAATATCGTTCTATCTAAAATTAGCTACATTGCCGCTTAAATTGCAATCCGGTGTTATTACTATTTGCTGATTATGCATGTTGTCAGATATGTGGACTCCCCTATGAAACTATTATTTATGTCTAAATTGTGAAGTCTATGTGTAGTTTAGTTCAATTGTTCTCAATATATACTATGTTCCGTCTACATGTGCAAATGTGACAAAATAAGGACATGTCATGCCAATTTTTTGTGTGAAATTCCTACCAAAATCTTGATAGTACAGTAAACAAATGTATGTTTCATTTACTGTTTTATAAGCGCATCAATTATCCTCTACAAAATCCCTGCAGCAACGCGCGGGGCATCATCTAGTACACTTAGGCCTTGTACAATGGAAGGTGCTTAGAGAGATGCTTAGAAAAATAAGCCGGTTTTTTCTTAAGCACCGGTGCCTATTTCTACAAGAGAGACGCTTAGTTAAGCGTTTATCCAGTACAAATAAGCACCGGTGCTTAAGAAAAGTCTGGTTTATTTCTCTAAGCACCTCCCCTAAGCACCTCCCATTGTACAAGGCCTTAAAGGAGGTGTTGTGTACTCAACTGGCTCGTCAAAGTCCTGCAGACTGTCTCCCTAAAAAAATGATTTTCAATGGTAAGTGGTGATATTGCTAGATTTTTGAAAGGCGTGTGGGGGCATGAACAAACCTTCAACCTCTATGTGTGAGAGATTCCTTGCTCTTTTTTGTATTCCCTCTCTTCCAAATGTGAAGTGTATTAGATATTTCAAAAAAAGTGTATTAGGTATTTCAAAAGCCAAATTTTCTATGTTTGCTCTAGTTTATATTAAAATATGGCAATATCTACAATACATAATAAAAATAAATAAAATATATAACTGAAAAGGGGAAGAAAAGCAATGTGTTGTGGGTCTAGGTAAATGAATTATAGTATGAGGCTTATACTTCTTAGGGCATCCCCAATGGCACCCCCAAAACAGACACAGTATCTGTCTGCGGACTAATCCACGGACCCGGATACAGGAGTCGGCCATCCAAACCTTTCCCCTAAACATCTGCCGCTTTTTTTTAAGTCGGGAGCATTCAAGATAATAGCATATCCAATCTTCGATGAGTGAAAATATTCAAATGCGACACTAGTTCAAATGAATCATGACCATTTCATATGCATACTCCTCCTCGTCGGACGAGTTGTCAGATGAGTCAACTTAGTTTCTCAAACAAGTACTCCATGTTTGAATCCATTGCTTCAAAGAAGCGGGAAAAATTGTCGAAATTTTAGCACGGGCATTTTACCAAACACTTCCTAGGTGCGGTGAGCCCAAGACTTCATCCGCAGGGATGGATGGTACATGCGAGGTGGACAAACGAAAGGTGAAACAAAGGTGTGGTAGTCGGGTGGAGCGGGGGAGGTCCGACAAAGGTTTGGCAGGCGTCCAGGGTGGTACAGCGACGGCGTCGACCAGGAAGGAAGCGGATGCAGAGCAAAGGAGAGCCAGGGATGGAAGGATGTGGTTTTGGGCGGGTTGGGAGTGGCGGTGGTTCGGACTCCCGCAAAGCCTCCTAGTTTGATTCCGGGTTGCAGAAAAACTTATGCACGGACCCGCAAACGTATGCGGGGTCCATGTTGGATAACAATAGGGGGATAGAGCCAAAAGAAGGAAACTTGATTGAGAGGTTATTTGCAATAGAAACTGAAAACGGAGCAAGGGCTAGTATACCCGAGTTAATCAACATAATTTTTGAAAAATGTTTTTTTTGCATGAAAAAATGTTTTAATACAAGTATGCTTGGTCTTCTTTAGTATGCAAATTTTCCTAGTACATCAGAATATTTTATCCACATTTAACATTTTGTAAATACATGATTAATATTTTTTTTCATATATATGTTTTGATACCTACTTTTTCCATACATGTCGTATAATTTTCATATACATCAGTTAATACAAAACTAACATTTTTCATACACCTGATTAACATTTTATCAAATAAATTTCATCTATAATGCGAATAATGTCTAAAATAGTGAACAAATTTAGAAACTCAAGCAAAATTTTAAAAGGTCAACAATTTTTCAACAAATGAACAAAATTTTAAAAGCACGAACAAAATTGAAAACATGAATTTTTTTTGAAAAAGCATGAAGAAAACTTTAAAACGTGAACCAAAATTCGGAAAATGTCAGAAATTTCTGAAAACATCAATAACAAAAATTTCGAAACATGTGAGAATTTTCTGAAATTGTGAGAAATTTGTTATTTCTGAAAAATTCTTTTGAACTATGGCTATTTTTAAAAAAAAGTGAATTTAATGTACAGTGAACATTTTCTCCGAACAGTTTTTTTCTAACCGTGAACATTTTTTTACAATAATAAAGTTAACGCATTATGAAACTTGATTTGTTTTTTGAAAAACATGAACAGATTTTGAAATCATTAACGGAATTCCAAAATAAATCTGTAGAATTAGACAATTTTTAAAAAAATTGAAATTATTAAGAAAGAAATAAATAAAAAGGAAAAGAAAAGCAAGAAATAAATAAATAGGAATACGAAAATGAAAGAAAAATAAAACATATGAAGAAAAAGGAAACCCAGTAAAAGAAAACAAAACAGAAAAAACCCGGTTCACGGAACCTTAACCATCCATAAAGTCCCCAAAACCGGTTGCTCGCTTCAAGCGGGCCGGCCCATGTAGCAAGCCATGAAAGTTGGACGCGCACGGCGGCGAGTAGGATCCCGCGGCGCGCAGCCGGGTACCCCTATGTCGCGCTTAATGCGAGACCAAGGGAACCCTCTCACAAGGGCAACGCGATACGGGCCGGCCAAGGTGCGCTGGAGGCCACAACCTCCTTTTGTTTTGTTTCTTTGCTTTTGTTTTTTTATTTTAAATTTTTACTTCTTTTACACTTCCAAAAATTCAAAACATATATAGTAGAAGAATACGGGAAATCCTATGCGCCGCTCGCTGCTGCAAAGTGTCAGGCAATCGCACAGAGCAGCATAGCAAGCTACAAACATGGGCGGGCTCACTTCCAGAGATACACAGTCCGTCCAAACGGTTTTGGGACCTTCAGGTTACCTAAACCGGGTTTCTTGCTGATTTGTTTCTTTTCTGGTTTCCGGGCTTTCTATAATTTTTCTTTTACTTTTTTTATTTTCTTTTTCGTTTTTTTGTTTCTTTTTCTTTTTCTCTTTCTTACTTTCAAGTTTATTTCCCTTTCTCAAAAAGTGTCCAGAAATTTAAAAAACAAGTTCAAAATGTATGAAAATGTTCCTGTTTTCAATGTTTGTTCACAATGTACAAATTTCAAAAAAGATTAGAATTTCAAAAATTGTTCACATTTTCAAAATTTGTTCAGAAATTTCAGAAAATGTTCTAATTTCCTAATTTTGTTCATGTTTTCAAAAAATGTTTGGAATCATTTTTTTTCTGAAAATTTGTTCGGAATATTAATTTTGTTCTCAGATTTTCAAATTTTGTTCATGTTGTTAGTGTTTACAAAAGTTTGCAGTTTAAAAATTGTTTGGAATGTTAATTTTTGTTCTCATTGTCTCTAAATTTGTTTAGAACTTCAGAATGTGTTCCAATATTTTAATGATTGTTCATCTTTGCGAAAAAATAATTTTTATAGAATTGTTCACAAATTCAAAAGATGCTTGCCTATAAAAAACCTTTGCAGATTTAAAAAAAAATGTTCGTGTTTCCAAATTTTGTTTCGAATTTCAAAATATATTTCCATTTTCAAAAATTGTTCACGTGTTAAAAAAATGTTCAGGATTTCGAAATTTTTCAAATTTCAAGAAAATGCGGAATAAAAAATGTTTGAAAGTCCAAATTTTATTTTCGTTTCTCAAACAATATTCGGCATTTAAATTTTAGATGGAATTTTTTGAGGAGAAACGTTCGATAATGTGTACATATTATTTGTAATGTAGCGCTTAGGTATTGAACTAAAAGAGTTAAACTTTCGAGACAGGTAAGTCTCGCGTTCGATCCTGGCATCCTCTCGCATTTTTTTTACCATTTTAACGTCGCGCTTTCAATTCATTCCGTGCTAGTGGGCCGGCCCAGTCGCTGCTCCTCTCTGCGTCTGCGTGCTATTGGACGCAAAGGAACTCCCGAAGAATTATATACTTTACATAATGTTTTGAGAAAATTTTAATCATACATTCAAAAAATGTTAAATGTGTACATAAAAAATGTTGACCATGTATAAAGAAGATATACAATGTGTGTGAAAAACATTGATCATGTATATATATAAAAAAATCTTAATCAAGCATATGAAAAAAAGCTTAAAAATTATTTGAAGAATGTTAATCAAGCATCTGAAAATATTAAATGTGTATAGAAAAAACTTGACAATGCTTTCACAAAATGTTAATTTTGCATTTTAAAAATGTTCATAAAGCATTTAAAAATGTTAATATGTATATAAAAAACGTTAATCTTCTCCTTGAAAAATGTTAATCAAGCATTTGAAAATAAATATATATATATATATATATATATAAAATGTTGACCACGTAGTAAAATAATGTTAATTTTGTATTTGGAAAATGTTAAATGTGTATAGAAAAATTTTGAACATGCATTAAAAAATTTATAAATTTGTATCTGAAAAAGTTAGTCAAGCATTTGAAAATAAAAATGTGTAGGGAATTTTTTTGACCATATATTCTAAATTGTGAATTTGGTATATGAAAAATGTTACAGAAATATTTAACAAATGTGTTAAATATATACCAAAATTCAAAGGGAAAAGCTTACCTTCAACCGACCGATCTCGTGCGAGCATCCGTCGCCTTCGTGTCCGTCGGATTGACTTTTCATCATATGGTCGAGAGCAACCCCCTTTGTGTCCACGTTTTCTGCAACTGAGCCTTTGTTTCAGAAAAAGAGAGCTTGCAACTGGCGACCGAAGAGGGGTTAGATCCTATAGCGGCGGACACTCGTGCGACTGGGAGGGTGACGACGACGAGGATTCCGGCCGAATCTTGCCGAATCCGACTAGGATGATGTGCAGGGACGTCCGGGACATGCGGGGGCTGAGACATGTGCGTCTAGGAGGGCGACGGCGGCGAGGTTTCCAGCCGGATCTCACCGGATCCGACAAGGATGGCGCGCTGGCAGGAGGCGGGGATGTTCACGAGCGGCGGGGGCTCGCCTCAGCGAGGTTCGGCGGGGTTGGAGGCAAGCTCCATAGTGACGAGTCTCCGCCGGCGACGGCGCGAAGGCGGGGACGTGCGGCGCCGATCCTCCGTCGCCACCATCTAGCAGAACTCGCGGCGAACAGAGTGGCGCTTGTTTTTGCAACTTCCTCTCTGTTGCAAGATTTTCTGTAATATCAATCATATTGTAAAACATTTCTTCCGTAACATCATACGAAGGTGAAGCTTAAAAAAATTCTGCAACATTACCACTGTTGTAAAGTTTTACTGCAACAAGACCTTCGTTGCAAAAAATTTCTGCAACAAGACATGTGTTGTAAAGATTTCTGCAACGATACCTCTGTTGCAGAAAATTCTGCAACAGTGGCTGAGGGAGTCCTGGATTAGAGGGTATACGGACAGCCGGACTATATCCTTTGGCCGGACTGTTGGACTATGAAGATACAAGATTGAAGACTTCGTCCCGTGTCCGGATGGGACTCTCCTTGGCATGGAAGGCAAGCTTGGCAATACGGATATGTAGATCTCCTTCCTTGTAACCGACTCTGTGTAACCCTAGCCCCCTCCGTGTCTATATAAACCGGAGGGTTTAGTCCATAGGACCAAGAACAACAATCATAACATAGGCTAGCTTCTAGGGTTTAGCCTCTTCGATCTCGTGGTAGATAAACTCTTGTAATACCCATACTATCAATATCAATCAAGCAGGAGTAGGGTTTTACCTCCATCAAGAGGGCCCGAATCTGGGTAAAAACATCGTGTCCCCTGTCTGCTGTTACCATCCGCCTAAACGCACAGTTCGGGACCCCCTATCCGAGATCCGCCGGTTTTGACACCGACATTGGTGCTTTCATTGAGAGTTCCACTGTGTCGTCCCGCAAGGAAGGATGTCTCGTCTCGTCTTTAAAGACAACATTACCATCGGGGGAGCCTTGGCTGTCGGCCGAACTCTCTGGCTAGGCGGTTTCATCATGACCGCCTGTTTGGCTGCTGCACCAACGATGACTTCTCGGGTCATCGAAAACAGCCTCCATGTCAACTCAGAACTTGCCGAGCAGATGGATCCAATGGAGTTATCTTCCCTAAACGAGCTCTTGGATCGCATCGCCGCCTTGGGAGTCGCTACGGACTATGATCGGATTGGGCTTAAACCCGATCAAAGGGAGATTAACTCTCCACCGATCACCCATCACATTGCGGTGGTGGAGGAACAATGCAGCGATTCTTCCTCTATCTTGAGGACTAACTATGTCCGGATTCCTGAGCTCTCCGAGCCGGAAACCCATTTACGGGAGGACATCACCCAAGCCCTGAACCTAGAGTCAGGCAGAGGGCCAGACTTATCGGGCAACATCCCGGAACCCGAACTTCCAAGATTGGAAACTCCTCGGCCCCTGGATCTCAGATCGGGTAAGGGTTCGGACTCAATTCCACCCACCCACCCAAACATAAGCGATCTTTCCAACATCAGGCAAGAGCCCCAGGAAACAATACATCATTATTGGGCCAGATTCCTCCTTGTGATGAACAAGGTTAAGGACTGTTGCGAGGAAGACGCAGTCTCATTTTTCTGCAATAATTGCACGGACAAGGGAATCATTAATGCCATAAGTCGTCGTGACATATCACGCTTCGCTGACTTGGCGTCCATAGTATGAAAATACCGTGCGATGGAAAGCGCCTAGAAAACCGAAACAAAATTTTGGGATAATCCGGCTCCGAATATACACCCAGTCCGAAGTAAAAGGGTGCACTATCATAAGACACCCGAGTTAATTACAAAGAAGCAAAAACCCTCTACAGGGCGCGGGACCGTATTGGAGGGATGGCTCAACGGACCCTGCAAAATTCATAGTACAGCGGATACCATACCAACACACAGCCTTAGAGCATGTTGGGTACTCCGGTAGGTGGCCAAAAGTGGTGGGGATCTTCTCATCCCAGATGCCACAGAGCACCATCCCGGGGATAACAATATGGTATTAACAGTCTTTGAGAGCTTCACATCAAATAATAGGCGCAAGCGAACACTCCGCAGCCTTGCCGAAATCTGCCACGTGGCAGCAATAAATCCATGGAGTGACACGGCTATTACCTTCAACGCTAGTGACGAACCTAAATTCCGAACAGCCCGGGCACCGGCTGCACTGGTCCTCAGTCCAATTGTGGACGGCTTTCGACTCACCAAAGTACTCATGGACGACGACAGTGGATTAAACCTCATCTATGAGGAAACTCTTCAAAAAAAGGAAATAGACTGGAACCGCATTGAGCAAAGCAGCACAACATTCAGAGGAATCATCCCCAGTCGGGAAGCATGCTATGCTGGAAAAATCACACTAGATGTGGTATTCGGCACACCGGAGAACTATAGGTTCGAAGAAATTACATTCCAAGTGGCCCCGTTCAGTAGCGGATACCACGCCCTTTTAGGGCGGGAGGCGTTCACGATCTTCCAAGACATACCCCATTACGGGTACATGAAGCTCAAAATGCCCGGACCCAACGGAATCATCACTCTCGCTAGTGATCCGGACACAGCACTCCGCATCGAAAAAAAACAGCCGCATTGGCCCTCGAGGCATTATCCGAAGCCCTTGCGACCGAGGAATTAACTGCGCTACGCTCCATAGTGGACAGGGACGACGTGATACTTGACAAAAGATCTAAGTCCACCTCTTCTAAACCAGCGGATGAAATAGTCAAATTCCAAGTCCACCCAACGGACCCTACGAAAACAGCCTCCATCGGGGCACAGTTAAACCTCGTCGTGGACGTTGCACTACGAGAGTTCCTGCGCGAGAATTGGGACATATTCGCCTGGCATCCCTCAGATATGCCAGAAATCCCACGCAGGCTGGCCGAACACAGCCTTAATATCCTAAAAGGATTCAAGCCAGTCAAGCAAGCTTTTCGGCGTTTCTCTGAACCTAAGAGACAAGCTATGGGAGAGGAACTAGCCAAGTTATTGGAGGTCGGGTTCATTAGAGAAATAAAACACCCGGACTGGCTAGCAAACCTGGTGATGGTACCAAAGAAGGACAAATCTTGGCGCCTATGTGTCGATTTCAAGGACCTCAACAAGGCCTGCCCAAAGGATCCCTTCCCCCTCCCCCGCATCGATCTAATTATCGATGCTACCGCAGGACACGATTCATTGTGTTTCCTTGACGCATACTCCGGCTACCACCAAATCAAGATGGCGGAGTTCGACCAAGCCGCAACGGCATTCATCACACCATACGGACCCTTCTGTTTCAACACAATGCCTTTTGGGCTCAAAAACGCCGGCGCAACATATCAGCGCATGATTCAGACATGTCTGGAGAAACAGATCGGCAAAACAGTAGAGGCATACGTAGATGATGTGGTCGTCAAAACCAAACACGTCGACTCTCTAATAGACGACTTGAGGCTCACATTTGACAACCTCCAAACATACGACATCAAGCTAAATCTGGAAAAATGCGTTTTCGGTGTACCAGCCGGAAAGCTCCTGGGCTTCATTGTCTCCAGTAGAGAAACTGAAGCAAATCCAGCCAAAATCCGAGCTCAGTCACAGTTGGCTACCCCAACGGACCTCAAACAAATCCAGAAATTAACTAGATGTGTGGCGGCTCTAAGCCGCTTTATCTCCCGCTTAGGAGAAAAGGCATTACCACTTTATCGCCTCCTTCGGTGCACCGAACACTTCGAGTGGACGGATGCTGCCACAGCCAGATTGGAAGAAATAAAGGCCATACTGGCAACCAACCTAATCCTGGCCACGCCAAACATCGGCGAACCAATGCTGTTGTACATTGCAGCAACTCATCAGGTCGTAAGCACAGTGCTCGTCGTCGAACGAGAAACGGACGGACATAGATTCCCCCTTCAAAAGCCGGTATATTATGTATCCACTGTCCTTACTCCATGCAAATCACGGTACCCACATTATCAAAAGATAGCATATGCAGTATTCATGGCATCCCGGAAGCTGCGACACTACTTTCAAGAGTGTTCAATTACAGTAGCCTCGGAAGTACCACCTAAAGATATTATAAACAACCATGACGCCACGGGCCGGATTGCCAAATGGGCCATTGAGCTCCTCCCGTTCGACATAACATACAAATCCCGGTGAGCCATTAAGTTGCAAGTATTGGCCGACTTTGTCGCCGAATGGTCGGAAGCCGAATTCCCTAAAGAGTACGGCGCATACTCCGATTGGATCATGCACTTCGACGGCTCTAAAATGCTGGCTGGTCTGGGGGCTGGTGTCATCCTGACATCCCCAACTGGAGATACAGTTCAAAACGTACTCCAGATAATGTATATAGACTCCAACAACGCAGCCGAGTACGAGGCCCAGTTACATGGTCTTCGGATGGCAGTTTCCATGGGCATTCAACGCCTGGGGGTGCGTGGGGATTCAAACCTTGCAATATCCCAAATAAATGGAGACTTCGATGCTAAGGATCCAAAAATGGCGGCTTATCGCAACGCCGTGCTCATGATGTCAGCTCGGTTCGAGGGGCTCGAATTTCACCATGTGGCTGGGGAAAACAATCAGGCGGCGGATATCCTCGCCCGCATCGGCGCAAAATGCGATGCGGTCCCACCCAACATCTTCTTGGAGAAGCTGTTTAAGCCATCCTTGGTATGGGAAGGGGACGCCGACAACAATAATACGGACCCAGCCACAATGCCCGACACCGAAAACTCTGACATAATCGGAGGCCCTGCCACCGAAATAACACCTTCAGCCCACGTAATAATGGCCATCATCGCCCCGTGGACAGAACCATTCCTGGCCTACCTAACTAGGCAGGAAATTCCCGAGGACCAAAATGAGGCACGCTGCATAGTGCGACGATCTAAATCCTACAAGGTCCATGAGGGAGAGCTTTACAAGAAAAGCACTACCGGAGTCCTTCAAAGGTGCATCTTCGAAGAGGAAGGGCAGAAGCTTCTGGCAGAAATTCATGCCGGACTCGGCGGCCATCACATAGCAGCCCGGGCCCTTGTAAGCAAGGCCTTCCGTACAGGTTTTTATCGGCCGACGGCCCGGGCAGATGCATAGGACTTGGTCCAACGCTGCGTCGGTTGCCAGCTTTTTGCAAACCAAAGCCATATGCCACCTACCGCCCTCCAAACAATCCCCATTACCTGGCCCTTCGCGGTCTGGGGGCTTGACATGGTTGGACCCCTTAAAGGGGGAACCCATAATAAAAAAATACTTACTGTTCATGGTGGATAAATTCACCAAATGGATAGAAGGCAAACCTGTTAAAACGGCCGAATCCGGACTGGTGATAGACTTCATATCCGGGGTTGTACACCGTTATGGCGTCCCCCACAGCATCATCACTGACAACGGCACGAACTTCACGGCCGGCGAGGTAAATCTCTGGTGCAGCAACATGGGCATCAAGCTCGATTATGCTTATGTCTATCACCCACAAACTAACGGTCAAGTTGAGCGAGCAAATGGTCTTATCATGAGCGGCATCAAACCCAGATTAGTGCGGTCCTTAAAAGAATCTAACACGCACTGGGTAGAGGTGTTGGGGAACGTAGCAGAATTTTAAAATTTTCTACGCATCACCAAGATCAATCTATGGAGTCATCTAGCAACGAGGGAGAGAGGAGTGCATCTACATACCCTTGTAGATCGCGCGCGGAAGCGTTCAAGAGAACGGGGTTGATGGAGTCGTACTCGTCGTGATCCAAATCACCGATGACCAAGTGCCGAACGGACAGCACCTCCGTGTTCAACACACGTACGGTTGGGAAGACGTCTCCTCCTTCTTGATCCAGCAAGGGGAAAGGAGAGGTTGATGAAGATCCAGCAGCACGACGGCGTGGTGGTGGATGCAGCAGGATCCCGGCAGGGCTTCGCCAAGCGCAAGCGGGGAGGAGAGGTGTTACAAAGGGAGAGGGAGGCGCCAAGAGCAAGGGTGCGGCTGCCCTCCCTTCCCCCTCTTTATATAGGGGCCTTTGGGGGGCGCCGGCCCTAAGAGATGCAATCTCCAAGGGGGGGGGCGGCCAAGGGGTGGCTTCCCCCCAAGCCAAGTGGGGGGCGCCCCCACCCCTAGGGTTTCCCAACCCTAGGCGCAGGGGAGGCCCAAGGGGGGGGCGCACCAGCCCACTAGGGGCTGGTTCCCCTCCCAATTCAGCCCATGGGGCCCTCCGGGATAGGTGGCCCCACCCGGTGGACCCCCGGGACCCTTCCGGTGGTCCCGGTACAATACCGGCGACCCCCGAAACCTTCCCGATGGCCGAAACTGGACTTCCTATATATAAATCTTTACCTCCGGACCATTCCGGAACTCCTCGTGACGTCCGGGATCTCATCTTGGACTCCGAACAACTTTCGGGTTACTGCATACTAATATCTCTACAACCCTAGCGTCACCGAACCTTAAGTGTGTAGAACCTACGGGTTCGGGAGACATGCAGACATGACCGAGACGCCTCTTCGGTCAATAACCAACAGCGGGATCTGGATACCCATGTTGGCTCCCACATGTTTCACGATGATCTCATCGGATGAACCACGATGTCGAGGATTCAATCAATCTGTATACAATTCCCTTTGTCAATCGGTACGTTACTTGCCCGAGACTCGATCGTCGGTATCCCAATACCTCGTTCAATCTCGTTACCCGCAAGTCACTTTACTCATACTGTAATGCATGATCCCGTGATCAACCACTTGGTCACATTGAGCTCATTATGATGATGCATTACCGAGTAGGCCCAGAGATACCTCTCCATCATACGGAGTGACAAATCCCAGTCTCGATTCATGCCAACCCAACAGACACTTTCGGAGATACCTGTAGTGTACCTTTATAGTCACCCAGTTACGTTGTGACGTTTGGCACACCCAAAGCACTCCTACGGTATCCGGGAGTTGCACAATCTCATGGTCTAAGGAAATAATACTTGACATTCGGAAAAGCTACAGCAGACGAACTACACGATCTTTGAGCTATGCTTAGGATTGGGTCTTGTCCATCACATCATTCTCCTAATGATGTGATCCCGTTATCAATGACATCCAATGTCCATAGTCAGGAAACCATGACTATCTTTTGATCGACGAGCTAGTCAACTAGAGGCTCACTAGGGACGTGTTGTGGTCTATGTATTCACACATGTATTACGATTTCCTGATAACACAATTATAGCATGAACAATAGACAATTATCATGAACAAAGAAATATAATAATAACCATTTTATTATTGCCTCTAGGGCATATTTCCAACAGTCTCCCACTTGCACTAGAGTCAGTAGTCTAGTTACATTGTGATGAATCGAACACCCATGCAGTTCTGGTGTTGATCATGTTTTGCTCTAGGGAGAGGTTTAGTCAACGGATCTGCCACATTCAGGTCCGTATGTACTTTACAAATCTCTATGTCTCCATTTTGAACACTTTCACGAATGGAGTTGAAGCGACACTTGATATGCCTGGTCTTCCTGTGAAACCTGGGCTCCTTGGCAAGGGCAATAGCTCCAGTGTTGTCACAGAAGAGAGTCATCGGGCCCGATGCATTGGGTATGACTCCTAGGTCGGTTATGAACTCCTTCACCCAGAATGCTTCTTGTGCTGCCTCCGAGGCTGCCATGTACTCCGCTTCACATGTAGATCCCGCCACAATGCTTTGCTTGCAACTACACCAGCCTACTGCCCCACCATTAAAAATATACATGTATCCGGTTTGTGACTTAGAGTCATCCAGATCTGTGTCGAAGCTAGCATCGACGTAACCCTTTACGACGAGCTCTTTGTCACCTCCATAAATGAGAAACATATCCTTAGTCCTTTTCAGGTACTTCAGGATATTCTTGACCGCTGTCCAGTGTTCCATGCCGGGATTACTTTGGTACCTTCCTACCAAACTTACGGCAAGGTTTACATCAGGTCTGGTACACAGCATAGCATACATGATAGACCCTATGGCCGAGGCATAGGGGACGACACTCATCTTTTCTCTATCTTCTGCCATGGTCGGGCATTGAGCCGTGCTCAATCTCGTACCTTGCAATACAGGCAAGAACCCCTTCTTTGACTGATCCATTTTGAACTTCTTTAATATCTTGTCAAGGTACGTACTCTATGAAAGACCAATGAGGCGTCTCGATCTATCTCAATAGATCTTGATGCCTAATATATAAGCAGCTTCTCAAAGGTCCTTCATTGAAAAACACTTGTTCAATTAGGCCTTTATGCTTTCCAAGAATTCTATATCATTTCCCATCAACAGTATGTCATCCACATACAATATGAGAAATGCTACAGAGCTCCCAGTCACTTTCTTGTAAATGCAGGCTTCTCCATAAGTCTGCGTAAACCCAAATGCTTTGATCATCTCATCAAAACAAATGTTCCAACTCTGAGATGCTTGCACCAGCCCATAAATCGAGCGTTGGAGCTTGCACACCTTGTCAGCATTCTTAGGATCGACAAAACCTTCCGGCTGCATCATATACAATTCTTCCTTAAGGAAACCATTAAGGAATGTCGTTTTGACGTCCATTTGCCATATCTCATAATCATAGAATGCGGCAATTGCTAACATGATTCAGATGGACTTCAGCTTTGCTACAGGTGAGAAAGTCTCATCGTAGTCAACCCCTTGAACTTGTCGATAACCCTTAGCGACAAGCCGAGCTTTATAGATGGTTACATTACCATCCGCGTCTGTCTTCTTCTTAAAGATCCATTTTTTTTCTATGGCTCGCCGATCATCTGGCAAGTCAGTCAAAGTCCATACTTCGTTTTCGTACATGGATCCTATCTCGGATTTCATGGCTTCCAGCCATTTGTCGGAATCCGGGCCCACCATCGCTTCTTCATAGTTCAAAGGTTCACCGTTGTCTAACAACATGATTTCCAAGACAGGGTTGCCGTACCACTTTGGTGCGGAACGTGTCCTCGTGGACCTACGAAGTTCAGTAGCAACTTGATCTAAAGTTTCATGATCATCATCATCAACTTCCTCTCTAGTCGGTGCTGGCACCTCAGGAACATTTTCTTGAGCTGCGCCACTTACCGGTTCAAGAGGTAATACTTCATCAAGTTCTACTTTCCTCCCACTTATTTCTTTCGAGAGAAACTCTTTCTCTAGAAAGGACCCATTCTTGGCAACAAAGATATTGCCTTCGGATCTGAGGTAGAAGGTATACCCAATAGTTTCTTTAGGGTATCCTATGAAGACGCATTTTTTCGATTTGGGTTCAAGCTTTTCAGGTTGAAGTTTCTTGACATAAGCATTGCATCCCCAAACTTTTAGAAATGGCAGCTTAGGTTTCTTCCCAAACCATAATTCATATGGTGTCGTCTCAACAGATTTCGACGGAGCCCTATTTAAAGTGAATGCGGCAGTCTCTAAAGCATAGCCCCAAAATGACAGCGGTAGATCGGTAAGAGACATCATAGATCACACCATATCCAATAGAGTGCGATTACGACGTTCGGACACACCATTACGCTAAGGTGTTCCAGGCGGCGTGAGTTGTGAAACTATTCCACATTTTCTTAAGTGTGTGCCAAGTTCGTGACTCAAGTATTCTCCCCCACGATCTGATCGCAAGAACTTGATTTTCCTGTCACGTTGATTCTCAACCTCACTCTGAAATTCCTTGAACTTTTCAAAGGTCTCAGACTTGTGTTTCATTAAGTAGACATACCCATATCTACTCAAGTCATCAGTGAGGGTGAGAACATAACGATAGCCACCGCGAGCCTCAACACTCATTGGACCACACACATCAGTATGTATGATTTCCAATAAGTTGGTTGCTCGCTCCATTGTTCCTGAGAATGGAGTCTTGGTCATTTTACCCATGAGGCATGGTTCGCACGTGTCAAATGATTCGTAATCAAGAGACTCCAAAAGCCCATCTGCATGGAGCTTCTTCATGCGTTTGACACCTATGTGACCAAGGCGGCAGTGCCGCAAGTATGTGGGACTATCATTATCAACCTTACATCTTTTGGTATTCACACTATGAATATGTGTAGCATTACGCTCGAGATTCATTAAGAATAAACCATTCACCATCAGAGCATGACCATAAAACATATCTCTCATATAAATAGAACAACCATTATTCTCGGATTTAAATGAGTAGCCATCTCAAATTAAACGAGATCCTGATACAATGTTCATGCTCAAAGCTGGCACTAAATAACAATTATTGAGGTTTAAAACTAATCCCGTAGGTAAATGTAGAGGCAGCGTGCCGACGGCGATCACATCGACATTGGAACCATTCCTGACGCGCATCGTCACCTCGTCCTTCGCCAGTCTCCGCTTATTCTGCAGCTCCTGCTTTGAGTTACAAATGTGAGCAACTGCACCGGTATCAAATACCCAGGAGCTACTACGAGTACTGGTAAGGTACACATCAATTGCATGTATATCACATATACCTTTACTGTTGTCGGCCTTCTTGTCCGCTAAGTATTTGGGGCAGTTCCGCTTCCAGTGACCACTTCCCTTGCAATAAAAACACTCAGTCTCGGGCTTGGGTCCATTCTTTGGCTTCTTCCTGGCAGCTTGCTTACCGGGCGCGGCAACTCCCTTGCTGTCCTTCTTGAAGTTCTTCTTACCCTTGCCTTTCTTGAACTTAGTGGTTTTATTCACCATCAACACTTGATGTTCCTTTTTGATTTCCACCTCTGCTGATTTCAGCATTGAATATACCTCAGGAATGGTCTTTTCCATCCCCTGCATATTGAAGTTCATCACAAAGCTCTTGTAGCTCGGTGGAAGCGACTGAAGGATTCTGTCAATGACCGCGTCATCCGGGAGATTAACTCCCAGCTGAGTCAAGCGGTTATGCAACCCAGACATTTTGAGTATGTGCTCACTGACAGAACTATTTTCCTCCATCTTACAGCTGAAGAACTTGTCGGATACTTCATATCTCTCGACCCGGGCATGAGCTTGGAAAACCATTTTCAGCTCTTCGAACATCTCATATGCTTCGTGTCTCTCAAAACGCTTTTGGAGCCCCGGTTCTAAGCTGTAAAGCATTCCGTACTGAATGAGGGAGTAATCATCAGCACGTGACTGCCAAGCGTTCATAATGTCTTGGTTCTCTGGGATGGGTACGTCACCTAGCGGTGCTTCTAGGACATAATCTTTCTTGGCAGCTATGAGGATGATCCTCATGTTCCAGACCCAGTCCGTATAGTTGCTGCCATCATCTTTCAGCTTGGTTTTCTCTAGGAACGTGTTGAAGTTGAGGACAACGTGGTCCATTTGATCTACAAGACATATTGTAAAGATTTTAGACCAAGTTCATGATAATCAAGTTCATCTAATCAAATTATTCAATGAACTCCCACTCAGATAGACATCCCTCCAGTCATCCAAGTGAAACATGATCCGAGTTAACTAGGCCGTGTCCGATCATCACGTGAGACGGACTAGCCAACATCGGTGAACATCTTCATGTTGATCGTATCTTCTATATGACTCATGCTCGACCTTTCGGTCTTCCGTGTTTCGAGGCCATGTCTGTACATGCTAGGCTCGTCAAGTCAACCTAAGTGTATTGCGTGTGTAAATCTGGCTTACACCCGTTGTATTCGAACGTTAGAATCTATCACACCCGATCATCACGTGGTGCTTCGAAACAACAAACCTTCGCAACGGTGCACAGTTAGGGGGAACACTTTCTTGAAATTATTACGAGGGATCATCTTATTTAAGCTACCGTCATTCTAAGCAAATAAGATGTAAAACATGATAAACATCACATGCAATCAAATAGTGACATGATATGGCCAATATCATTTGCTCCTTTTGATCTCCATCTTCGGGGCTTCATGATCATCGTTGTCACCGGCATGACACCATGATCTCCATCATCGTGTCTTCTTGAAGTTGTCTCATCATCTATTACTTCTACTACTATGGCTAAGGCTTTAGCAATAAAGTAAAGTAATTACATGACGTTTATGTTGACACGCAGGTCATAAATAAATAAAGACAACTCCTATGGCTCCTGCCGGTTGTCACACACATCGACATGCAAGTCGTGATTCCTATTACAAGAACATGATCAATCTCATACATCACATATATCATTCATCACATCCTTTTGGCCATATCACATCACACGGCACATGCTGCAAAAACAAGTTAGACGTCCTCTAATTATTGTTGCAAGTTTTTACATGGCTACTATAGGTTTCTAGCAAGAACGTTTCTTACCTACGCCAAAACCACAACGTGATATGCCAATTTCTATTTACCCTTCATAAGGACCCTTTTCATCGAATCCGATCCGACTAAAGTGGGAGAGACAGACACCCGCCAGCCACCTTATGCAACTAGTGCATGTCAATCGGTGGAACCAGTCTCATGTAAGCGTACATGTAAGGTCGGTCCGGGCCGCTTCATCCCACGATGCCGCCGAATCAAGATAAGACTAGTAACGGCAAGCAAATTGACAATATCCACGCCCACAACTACTTTGTGTTCTACTCGTGCATAGAAACTACGCATAGACCTAGCTCATGATGCCACTGTTGGGGAACGTAGCAGAATTTTAAAATTTTCTATGCATCACCAAGATCAATCTATGGAGTCATCTAGCAACGAGGGAGAGAGGAGTGCATCTACATACCCTTGTAGATCGCGCGCGGAAGCGTTCAAGAGAACGGGGTTGATGGAGTCGTACTCGTCGTGATCCAAATCAACGATGACCAAGTGCCGAACGGACAGCACCTCCGCGTTCAACACACGTACGGTTGGGAAGGCGTCTCCTCCTTCTTGATCCAGCAAGGGGAAAGGATAGGTTGATGAAGATCCAGCAACACGACGGCGTGGTGGTGGATGCAGCAGGATCCCGGCAGGGCTTCACCAAGCGCAAGCGGGGAGGAGAGGTGTTACGGAGGGAGAGGGAGGCGCCAAGAGCAAGGGTGCGGCTGCCCTTCCTCCCCCCCTCTTTATATAGGGGCCTTGGGGGGCGCCAGCCCTAGGAGATGCAATCTCCAAGGGGGGCGGCGGCCAACGGGTGGCTTCCCCCCCCCCCAAGCCAAGTGGGGGGCGCCCCCACCCCTAGGGTTTCCCAACCCTAGGCGCAGGGGAGGCCCAAGGGGGGCGCACCAGCCCACTAGGGGCTGGTTTCCCTCCCAATTCAGCCCATGGGGCCCTCCGGGATAGGTGGCCCCACCCGGTGGACCCCCGGGACCCTTCCGGTGGTCCCGGTACAATACCGGACCCCCGAAACCTTCTCGATGGCCGAAACTGGACTTCCTATATATAAATCTTTACCTCCGGACCATTCCGGAACTCCTCGTGACGTCCGGATCTCATCCGGGACTCCGAACAACTTTAGGGTTACTGCATACTAATATCTCTACAACCCTAGCATCACCGAACCTTAAGTGTGTAGACCCTACGGGTTCGGGAGACATGCAGACATGACCGAGACGCCTCTCCGGTCAATAACCAACAGCGGGATCTGGATACCCATGTTGGCTCCCACATGTTCCACGATGATCTCATTGGATGAACCACGATGTCGAGGATTCAATCAATCCGTATACAATTCCCTTTGTCAATCGGTACGTTACTTGCCCGAGACTCGATCATCGGTATCCCAATACCTCGTTCAATCTCGTTACCGGCAAGTCACTTTACTCGTACCGTAATGCATGATCCCGTGATCAACCACTTGGTCACATTGAGCTCATTATGATGATGCATTACCGAGTGGGCCCAGAGATACCTCTCCGTCATACTGAGTGACAAATCCCAGTCTTTATTCGTGCCAACCCAACAGACACTTTCGGAGATACCTGTAGTGTACCTTTATAGTCACCCAGTTACGTTGTGACGTTTGGCACACCCAAAGCACTCATACGGTATCCGGAAGTTGCACAATCTCATGGTCTAAGGAAATGATACTTGACATTCGGAAAAGCTACAGCAGACGAACTACACGATCTTTGAGCTATGCTTAGGATTGGGTCTTGTCCATCACATCATTCTCCTAATGATGTGATCCCGTTATCAATGACATCCAACGTCCATAGCCAGTAAACCATGACTATCTTTTGATCAACGAGCTAGTCAACTAGAGGCTCACTAGGGACGTGTTGTGGTCTATGTATTCACACATGTATTACGATTTCCGGATAACACAATTATAGCATGAAGAATAGACAATTATCATGAACAAAGAAATATAATAATAACCATTTTATTATTGCCTCTAGGGCATATTTCCAACAAGAGGAGCTTGACTCCGTACTCTGGGGGCTGTGGACCACGCCGAATCGTACTACCGGATACACACCCTTCTTTATGGTGTACGGCGCTGAGGCGGTTCTGCCCTGCGACATAATTCATGACTCACCTCGAGTGCGCATGTACGAAGGAAGAGAAGCCGAGCTCGATCGGCAGGACAGTCTAGACACCCTGGAGGAGGAGCGCGACGTGGCCAAAGCCCGTTCCGCATACTATCAGCAACAGGCTCAAAGATACCAAAGCAGAGAAGTACGGGCCAAAACTTATAATGTTGGCAAACTAGTTCTACGTCTGCCAGAGAAGAAAAAGAACAAGCTTGAGCCCATATGGGAAGGTCCCTTCATTATTGACCAAGTTCTGACTGGCGGAGCGTACCGTCTGCGGGATGCATCGGATAATCGACTTGAGCCGAACCCATGGAACGCAGATAGGCTCCGAAGATTCTACGCCTAGTGCTGGACTCTATGTTCGTCTCCTTCCTCTGTCCATTTTTTGCATATACATTATCTGTTTTTTTCTTTCTTCCTTCCTTTTTTTCCTTTCCCAAGGCCTTCAAGGGCCAACTCGTGCCTTGCTTGCATACTATGGACGCGCTATCCGCGCTCATTATACCTGGGGGCTTCTTACACAGAAGCTTAATTCCTTATCTGGGCTTCATGCCCCGCACATGTGTTATTCTTCCGCATGTACCTTTTCTTCGCCATTATATGCATCGATATGACTTAAGTTTTGGCCAAGCTGGGTTGCCTGGCTCTTGTATTTATGCCCTACGTTCCCATTAATTCGGCTAGGGCATAAGGGGAGCACGTTTGCGATTGTTACTGCCGGGTCAGCCGGACATGTACCTCAGACTGGGTGAAGCCGAAAGCTAGCATTCTTAAGGGAATATTCGGTCGGTGAACAAAAGATGATTTTTATTTATTTTCCATATGTGCCCCCCAAATGTTTTTCCTGCGTCTCTTTTCGCAGTCCGGACATGCACTTTAGGGCATGCGTACCCAGGGAAAGGAACCCTTAACGGAACTATTCTCCCTGGAAGATGTTTCTTACTACCCATGTAATATAACATAACTAGTTGGGCACTTGTCTATTCAAGCACTAATGACCCCTACGCCTGATTTCCATGCATACCCCGGTTCTTATATAACTAAGCGGGTATTCGGATACACTCCAGACTATCGGGTCACGAGGCTAAAGCGAAAAGGTCCGTCATGACAAATGATTTACAATCTGGCTAGAAGGCATTATACATGTTACTTTCATTACATAGTCATTAGACTGACTGAATTCCTCTTCTATACCATCCAATAGGCTGTCCAGCCTACAATCCTGTTGGGAATACTTTGCGGCTAATTCTACTTGCCCATACACTAAGCTAACGGGGATCTCTTTCCCATCAGGCCCCACAGGTCCGACCTCAGCCATGTGGTTTGGGTCAGCCTTGGTATACCGCGTCTTCACCATGGCCCAGGCTTCCCTGGCACCTTGACGGCAGGCTGATATCTTCCATAATCGGAAGCGCCGCCGTGCTCCCTTGAGCTTCTCCACAAGCCCTCCAAGGCCTTCGGGCAGGGAGACAGATGGCCACAAGGCCTGGGCAATGCCTTGCATCACCTGCCAAACTTGTTCGTGCAGTTGTGAGAGCTCTGGTAGAAGATCACCCGCAGACCCGGGCATCTCATCCACGGGACGACCCGTCAGCATACCTACAGACATAACTCTGTTAGCTAGCTTCTTCGCCGAACTCTTTTTAACAAGTTCGCTCAAGCACTTACTGAAAATGCCGCGTCGAAGCCACTTATTCTCCTTCACGAAGTCCGATAGCTGGGCGCGAACATCTTTAGTTCCACGCTCAGTTGAGTATTGGCGTCCTGGAGATTGTTTTTCTCCTGCCTAACTTTTGTAAGCACGCGCTCGCCAGCCTTTAGCCGGCGTACGACATGTTGCTCATCCGGATTCACTCCAGCATCATCTGCAATATTTATTGTCAGATTTGCAGGCATACCGCACTCTATATGGTACCTATCATTCTCTGAAACAAGTGTTACCAGAGGAGGCCTTCTCGGACTCCTTCACTGCGGCAACTGCGGCCCATAGCTGGGCCTTGCACTCTTCAAGCTCGTGAGACAATTGGGTATTCTTCTCTGTAAGAACCTGCACAATAAATGATCCTTAAATCAGTTATTATAATTATTTCAAGTCTTAGGGGCTACTGCTATGTATAATCATCAAATTTTCTTACCCGTATATCCTTTACATATTGTTCCGTGGCTCTGGCTAGACCATTTTGAGCTGCACGGATATACGCATCTCCTGAGTTGAAGGCATCAAACGCCTCTTGGGAGAAACAAGCGTCACGGAATACGGCTCGGCGATGCATGTGGTTAATGGCGCTATCCACTTCGGAATTTGTAGCGGATATTTTATCCGCATCCTCTATAGGAGGAGCATCCGGCGTGCGCCTCGTGTTAGCTTCCGCTTATGTGTTCGGCCCTGGAGCCTGACTGGTAGAGGCGTGATTGGCGACCTCTCCGGATATAGTCCGGCGAGCGTTCTTCCTTCTACGAAACACGGGTGTTATTATGTTTTTAAAGATGACAACCATGGAGTGAGGTGTTGCATCATACCTCTGCGCCGGCATCTCCGTCTGGACCGCCTTCCTTTTTAGCCTGTCCAGCCTCGGAGCCCCTTGTTGGCGAGCTGCCGCGGGCTCGGCGTGGTGTCCCGAGGGCCTTCCCTATAAAATACCGTTTGTATACGGTAGGTGAAGTGCATAAAAGAAAATCCTTTTCAAAGGTTGGGACTCTGGTCTCATTTACCTGCGAGGCTGGGAGTAGCCCAGGGTAGTCGGCTGTAATGGCCACCATGGCGTCAGCACAGCTTAACTGATAGAAAATCCTATCGATCAGCTCCATGAATATGGCCGGATCCTCCCTGAGGCCGGGGTCGAGGGCCCGTTTAGGGTCCTCTGGTTGTGGAGGTGGGCTGTTGATCTCCCTTACAGCCTTACGCAGCTCCTGCAATGAAATTGCAAGGTAAAATATTTAACTGCAGACATACGGAATGGGTGGGCATAAAAAGTGGTGGCCTACCCGGCTTGGAGGGTTGTACATGGAGAATCCATCTTGTGGTTTGATGCGGAGGAACTCCTCTTCCTCCCTCTTGTACAGACTGGACAAGATTTTTGCTAGGGCAGCAGTTGAGTCCGGCCCCTTGCGGCCGCAGCGGGTGGCATCATCTTCCCCGTTGAAATCCCACATGGGGTGGCCTCGATATTGAAGTGGCTGCACCCCCTACATAATGCATATTGACATAACCTCAGTTATGGTCAGTCCTGATTGAGCCAATACCTTTATCCGGCCCATTAGGTAGAGAACGTCTCTGTCATCTTCCTCCTGAGGGCTCCGTGGCCGCCATCTCAGGCGCTTCTTCAAGGGAGCATTATTAAACTCGGGAAGGCCGATCCGAATAGGATCTAGAAGGGGGACGTCCTCCATATAAAACCACTCTAAAGGCCAGTCTTCGGACGTCTTCTTCGGGGTACCGGATAGGTATCCGGTCCCGGCGATGCGCCATACTTCGGCTCCGCCCACTTGATATATTGATCCCCTTTGTGTACGGGGCACAAGGCAGAACAACTTCTTCCACAGTGCGAAATGAGCTTCGCAACCCAAAAACAGTTCGCAAAGGGCTACGTAGCCGGCGATATGCAGTATGGAAGCAGGGGTGAGGTTGTGCAACTGGAGGCCGTAGAACTCCAGGAGCCCTCGGAGAAACGGATGGATCGGAAATCCGAGTCCCCTTAACAAATAAGGGACGAGGCATACCCTCTCTCCCTTAGAGGGGTTGGGAAAGCTCTTTGCTTGCTCCCCGCCATTATAGGTGGCGAGCCCGGCTCGAACCGGGACCATATACGCTGGGGGAGAAATCCCTGGGTCTGCAGCTTCACTAATTGGTTGTGCGGGACGGAACACCTCTCCCAATCTCCGGGCTTGGGGCTGCGGGAGCGAGAGGAGAAGCTGCGCTGGCCGGCCATGCTGGAATGGATTTTTTCGGGCGCGCTCCGGTGAATGCTCGCTGGGGGAGGATGGCGTGGTTTGGATCTGAGAATCCTCGTCCCTTTAAATAGACAGTTCATTCACACAGCTGGGGTGGTAAATGTAAAAATGCCCTGGCTCCTCACATTCGCTTGACACGTGGAAGATGGCCATTATTGAACGCAGAAGCCAAGAAGCGCAACATTTACGAGAAGCCAGACACTATTTAACAGGTACTCAGAGTTTGGAGGAGAACCCGCCTTGCAATGCCAAAGACAATCTGCGTGCCGGACTCATCGTCATTGAAGCCTGGTTCGGGGGCTACTGAGGGAGTCCTGGATTAGGGGGTATCCGGACAGCCGGACTATATCCTTTGGCCGGACTGTTGGACTATGAAGACACAAGATTGAAGACTTCGTCCCATGTCCGGATGGGACTCTCCTTGGCGTGGAAGGCAAGCTTGGCAATACGGATATGTAGATCTCCTACCTTGTAACCGACTCTGTGTAACCCTAGCCCCCTTCGGTGTCTATATAAACCAGAGGGTTTAGTCCATAGGACCAAGAACAACAATCATACCATAGGCTAGCTTCTAGGGTTTAGCCTCTTAGATCTCGTGGTAGATCAACTCTTGTAATACCCATACTATCAATATCAACCAAGCAGGAGTAGGGTTTTACCTCCATTGAGAGGGCCCGAATCTGGGTAAAAACATCGTGTCTCGTGTCTCCTGTTACCATCCACCTAGATGCACAGTTCGGGACCCCCTACCCGAGATCCGCCGGTTTTGACACTGACAGTGGCTTTGTTGCAGTGGTGAAAGGCGTCGCTCTGCCGCATGATTGCGTCACATCTAACGGCTCGCGAGGCGGCGGATCTTTTTAAAAGATCCGCCGGCCGACGCGTAGCACTGCCCAAATTCAAATAGAAAACTAGTGAAATCCAATAGAAAACAAAGAAAACGAATGAAAAATAGGGAAACACACAAAAAGGGGGGAAAGAAAGGAAAAACAAAAACAAAAACAAAAAACTGAAAGACCTGAAAATAGAATGAAAAACCGGGTCTTTACCCCTAAGTATGTATATTGGCAAGTTTATAACACAAATCTGATTGTAACTCAGTGGCTAGCATCGCTGCCCTTCAGCGAAAGCATCTTCCATCTCGCCTAAGACGCGATATAGCTCCCACAAAATAGCCAACCAGTACGACGATGCAGCCGGCCCATCTCAAGCTACCCGTTTCACTACTGGAATCAGGAACTTTGCGGTCAGTCGTTTCTTTGCCGTCAGCTAGCTGATGGCAAAGAGGGTCTTTGCCATCAGCTTGAAGAAACCTGACGGCAAAGAAGCAGCTGACGGCAAAGAAAGTTTTTGTCGTCAGCTCCATCTTTGCCGTCAGCTAGCGGACGGCAAAGAGGCAGGGTGGGCAAAGAGGGTGGGGAAACTAACGGCCACTTTCTTTGCCGTCCGCTAGCTGATGGCAAAGGTACTTTGCCGTCGGCTAGTGAACGGCAAAGAAAACGGCTATTCAAACGTCTGTTAGCTAGGCTCTTTGCCGTCAGCTAGCAGACAGCAAAGAGCCTAGCCCTATATATCAAAACGCTCTCGTGCCCTGCCCCTCTCTCTCCCTCTCCCCTTGTCCCAACCCCTCGCTGGCGCCCCGCCCTGGCCGCCCCCCTCGCCGCCACCCCGCCCCAGCCGCCCCCCTCGTCGCACCGGCCCGCCCCGGCCGTCCCGCCGGACCGCCCCGGCCGCTACAAGGTGAGACATTTTCATTTGTTTCCTTTTTTAGATTTTTTTAATTAGGTTTAGTATAATTTAGTTTAGTTTTTGTTTATTTTAGTTAGTTTACTTTAGGTTTAGTTTAGGTCAAGTTTTTGGTTTAGTTTAGGTTTAGTTTAGTTAGTTTAGGTTTAGTTTAGTTTACTTTAGGTACAGTTAAGTTTCTGGTTTATTTTGAACATGTGAAATTTGTTGTTATTTTTTTAGTTCAAGTATTTATTCCCGCTTCGACGTTGATGATGTCTATCCCGCATCGTCGTCGTCGACTCGACGGAGGAGGCCTGCTTGATTAGAGGGGCCATGTCCGAGACTGGGCTCCGTCGGGCTGGTACTGGGAGGTTCTACCTTCCGGGGGGCGCAGGTTGGTGAGGAGTCAGCCCGTCATTGACCCGCACCTTGTTTGGTGGCGGTTGCATGGGCCAGTGACGGTGCCAAGGCTTTCGGACATCGCAGAGGTGGTACGTCACCGTGTGAGCAAGGAGGACGAGCATGTCCATCACTACATGGTTGCGTTGGAGGGAAGGTTGGACAATACCTGGCAGGTTCTTCAGGGATCTCATTGAAGCTATGATCCTGTGATGGTTCCTTCTCTTTGTGTGTCCACCGCCCGCGCCGATACCCGTCGGGCGCTACGGTTCTAGCTGTATTAGCGATGCTATATGTATGATACTATTTGAGATGTATTAGTGATAATATTCGACGATGTATGGACGCAAGAGATGATGTGGTTTTGCTTATTGAATGCATGCTAATTTAGTTTACCCGGGGACGAGCGGGTTAGGGGGTTCCTCGGTGTTGATGGTACCATAAATAGCAAGTATCGTCAGTGCGAGATACATGTGGCCATCGGTGTTGAATACTACATCCACGTCCCACAAGTGACACAGGGGTCCTGCGTCCCGCATCAACAGTTCTCGGTGTTGATGGCGGTCGATCACCATTGCGAATTTGTCTGGCAGCCTCAGAGATGACGATTGAAAGCAAAGTGTTGAAACTTGAAACACCCAAACTGACTCAAGTCGGTTTGGTTGTTTGAAATTTCAAAACTTGGCTTTAATCCTCATTAGAGAGGCTGACACACAAATTTGCCAAGGTGTTCGACCGTCATCGGCCACCTGAACTATTGTTGCGGGACGTCAGGCGCCGGCAGCACTTGTGGGACGTGGATCTAGTGTTCAACGCCGAGCGCCTCATGTATCTTGCACCGATGGTAGTTGCTATTTAGGGTTGTAAATATTCAGTTAGGTTGACGGAAAAAACAATATTGCTATGAAACTCATCTTTTGATTTAAATGTGTAGTTTTTTCGTCACTGCGAGGGTCTAGTGTTCGACGAGCTCTGCCCATGCGTTCGTGGGTTAGCATAGATGACATCTCCTCCCCCCTTGATTTGCTCTGTTCCGGTCTTCGTGCCGATGAAACTTGCTAGCTATAGGTGTCTTCAATCATCAGTATGTGTGACCAATATGCGTCTCCCGTTCGAAAGGGTTACATCTATAAATATGCATGCATTTGCATATTTATAACCGTGATTCTTTCGAATTGTCCAATGTTATCCATGGACAGCCCGAGTATGTGTAGATTGGGTTTGTTTTCCCATATGCTCTGCTCCGGATCCGATGCAGAATTTCGTCAGTGCCTCCATGTTGTTCTCCGGGTACACATCCTCTCTGGTTATTGCCGGGACGTGTATCAGGAGAATAGCGGGGAGGTGCTGCCGAAATTTTGCGTCAGATCCGGAGCAGAGCATGGGAAAACGAACCCAATCTACACATACTTAGGTGGGATTAGGACCTATCTTTACCTATTAGCGTCTAGGTTGCATGGACGTAATAAAAGTGACAAACTCCATTAACCTATGAATATATACATGCTAATTTATATATATATATATATATATATATATATATATATATATATATATATTTCTTAGGTGTCCATTAGCTAGGCAAGATGACTGATCGTGCGTGGATGTACACCGGTCACACTAGTCAGAAAGACATGACCACTGGATGGTTAACAAAAACCAAGGGGTTTCTGAGAGCCGCATTTGCAAATGGCCACAGGACAACATGGTGCCCCTGCAGGGGTGCAACAATTGGCACAAGAGGACAGAGGATGAAATGGGAAAACACCTGCCAAAGTGGGGTTTTACGCCAGATTATACGATATGGACATTTCATGGGGAGTCTGCCCAACGTGCCAGAGCTGAGGTGCTTCGTCGTCGCATCGATGAGCATGGTACCGGGATGCAAGACATGGTGCAAGACTTTGATGATGCTCGGGACTCGAACAATGAGATGGAGGAATCTGCAAAGGCGTTCAATGAAATGTTGGAGTCTTCAAAACATCCTCTCCACGAGCACACCGAGCTTTGTCAGCTGGATGCCATCTCACAAATAATGGCTCTGAAGGCTCAATTCAACTTGGGAAGAGAATGCTATGACGCAATTATGACAATATTTGGATGTTTTCTACTCAAAGGCCATGTACTACCTGCAAACCTGTACCAGTCAGACAAAATTCTCTGTGCTCTTAAGATGCCCTATGAGAATATACATGCTTGTGAGAAAGGATGTGTCTTATTTAGGCTTCAGTATGCGGACTTGAACTATTGTCCCATTTGCAAGTCATCCAGGTATGTTGTGGTAGACAACGGTATGGGTGAGAAGACGCAGACCAAAATCCCTGTTAATATTCTTCGGTATGTGCCAATCGTACCAAGACTTCAACGTCTTTTCATGGTCGAAGAGATGGCAAGACAGATGACATGGCACAAAACGGGCAAAAGAACTCAACTAGATGCAGATGTGAAGCTGATGATGGTGCACACATCAGACCGTGAAGCATGGAAGAGCTTCGATGCATTACATGATGACAAAAGGGGTAGATCCGAGGCATCCTCGAGTCGGCATCAGCACGGATGGGTTTAGTGTGTTTGGTCTAACGACAGCTCAATATAGTTGTTGGCCCGTATTTGTCTTTCCACTCAATCCCCCCCCCCCCGGACAAATTATGCAAATAAAGAACATTTTCCTGACGTTGATAATTCCAGGGCCCAACTATCCGGGGAAGAATATAAATGTGTACAAGCAGCCGCTGAAGGACAGATTGCAAGAAGCCTGGGATAATGGGTTGAAGACATACGATGCCTTTAGCAAATAGAACTTCATAATGCATGTCTGGTACATGTACTCGACGCATGACTTGCCGGCGTATGCGCTATTCGTTGGATGGTGTGTGCATGGAAGGTTCTCATGCCCTACATGCAAGGGAGCTCTTGAGTTTCGTTGGCTTCAGGCCGGTCGCAAGTTTTCTTGCTTCGACATGCATAGACCGTTCCTGCATCGTAGCCATAAGTTCAGGAAAGATAAGAAGAACTTCATCAGAGGTAGAGTTGTCAAAAACTCTGCACCACCTGCGTTGACAGGCCAAGAGACACTAGATCAGTTAAACGCTCTCAAGCCAGATCCAGAGCGTCCAGGGTATTTCAAGGGGTATAATTCGAAACACGCCTGGACTCACAAGACATGCTTGTGGGATCTGCCTTACTTCAAAGACCTCCTTTGCCGACACAACATCGACGTGATGCACACTGAGAAGAATATCACCGATGCACTTTTTGGTACATTGTTCGGCATAGATGGGAAGTCAAAGGATAATATTAAGGCCAGAGTCGATCTGGAGGCGCTATGTGATAGGCCGTTACAAAACATGAAAGAACCGAAAGGAAAGCAGAACTGGACGAAGCCAAAGGCATAGTTCAATCTTGGAAGGCCAGCTATGAGGGAAATTATCTTGTGGGTGCAACAGCAGTTGATGTTCCCCGATGGGTATGCAGCGAATCTAAAGAGGGGAGTGAGTCTTGATAAATTGAACACATTTGGTCTCAACAGTCATGATTGGCACATATGGATTGAGCGGGTAATGCCGGTGATGTTGCGTGGCTTCATCCCTGAGGATGAATGGCTAGTACTGGCAGAGCTGAGCTATTTCTTCCGTGTTCTCTGTGCGGAATAACTATCGCCTGGCCTGCAAGAAGAAATGGAAGAGTTGGCACCGGAGTTTATTTGCAAGTTAGAGAAGATCTTTCCGCCAGGCTTCTTTAATCCAATGCAGCACTTGATTTTGCATCTCCCAACCGAGGCAAGATTGGGGGGAGCTGTGCAAAATCGTTGGTGCTACGCCACTAAGAGGATGCAGAAGACGCTACGAGCAAAATGTAAAAATAAACATAGAATTGAAGCATCGATGGGTGAGTCATTCATTACCGAGGAGGTGGCAAACTTCATGACAGCACACTACGAAGCCAAAAATCGTCATTTGCATAATCCGAAGCCTTGGTACAATGCTGACGAACCTAAAAAGGGTGGATCCAACCTCAGCCTATTCAAAGGGGCTCTCGCACCAGCCGGTGCTTCTAATTCCTTAACGTTGGATTTCGAAGAATGGCAGATTATTTCATTGTATATCTTCACCAACCTAACAGAAGTGTGGTCGTACATCGAGTAAGTTCTTGGTACATTGTTTTGCAACTTTTAATTCCTTTGAAGTACTCTTATTCCCGGATAAATTTGATACAGTCGATACGTCTCGTATGGAGCGGTGATCCAAAAGGATTCCGTCGAAGAGTATGAGCTTCTGGCAAAGCATGGACGCGGCTATCCCGGTTTCATCTCTTGGTTAAAACAAACGGTAATTTCCATTAGACAATTTCATTTGTTCGTCTAATTTGTGGCTAATGCAATAATCCCTTTCGTATTAAACTTGTAGGCTAATTCAGAGCTTATAGACGCCGAATTGAGACAAGTCGCTAATGTTTTGACTATAAGGTCCGTTCAATTGAAAAATACGACATCAACGGGTATCGCTTTCGTACCTATGGCAAAGAGCTATGTATGGCTGACCGAAAGACTACAAATTGTTGTGTCTCTGCTGTCGGCGAAGGAGATACCAAGTATTATGGTAGAGTTGAAGCAATTTATGAACTTCAATTCTATGGTGCAAACCCACCAAACGTCGTAGTCTTCAAATGTTATTGGTTCCAACCGAAGGAGACTAGAAGGACTCATGAACATATAGGGCTAGTGGAAATCAATCAAAGCACCCATTTGGATGTTTCCGATGTTTATATTATGGCTCAACAGGCAACCCAAGTTTTCTATCTACCGTGGGCCTGTCAAAGTGATCCTAATCTCAAAGGTTGGGATGTCGTTTATGAAGTGTCGGCACGTGTTAGACCACCTCCCCCAATGAAGATGATTATGCATCTCACATTAACCCAGACACATATGAAGGAGAATTCTTCCAAGAAACGCGTCTTTCCAAAAAATGTTTCAAGAACCGCTCTACTTCACCCCAGAACATTAAAGTAGACAGCGATAGTGAACCCGACTTCACCCCTCAGCCAGAAGAAGAGCCTGAACTAGAAGTGGTTACTGTTGCGGATGACCTATCAATACTTGACAGATTACGTAGAGGTGGCCTTCCACGTGATGATGATGCATTTATTAATGATGATGATGAGCATGTCATTACTAGTATTGATGATGATGATGCATTTATTGATCTCGAAGCATTTATTGAACCAGATTATGACTAGGTATTCAATTTTTTATGTTGTACTTGATTTATATAGTTACTTGTATATTTTTCTTACTTTGTATGGTTGTTTGTTATACATAGTGCCATGGTCTTGATGTCCTTCCCCGTCGGCCCTCGCCCGCTTTATGATTCAGATGTGGTAAATTCTCTTTCATAACTATTTGTTGCATTTCTCACTTATGACAATTATGGCCATCGAGTTGACATAGAGATATTTTAATCTAGGAGGTATGTGAACCGGAATTTGAAATCGACCCTCTTGTCGAGAAGTTAAATTTAGTTGAAAAAGAAAATGAGTATTTGAAAGAAAAAATTAAAAGAATTGAAGAAGAGAAGATGAAATTTGAGTTGTCTGTTGCCGATGTCGTCGATGATCACAAGATGAAGATGAATGCAATGTGCTTGAAGATGGATGCAATGCGCCTCAAGCTTAGGAAGATTAGAAAATATGCCATTGATAATTAGGTTTGGTATCATTATGTCGTTGGATCAATCTTTACCTTAGTTGCGATCTTCATCGCATTTGTTGTGATGGGGGTAAGTTTTCTCTAGTGCTTTGCTTAACAAATGCATACTTAGCTTACTTTCCTCCTAAATGGCATAACTACCTAAGTTAGACAAAAAATGAGCTATACTTAGCTTTCTTTCCTAAAAAATGTCATGATAATCTTTGTTACCTCCAAAATGATATAGACTTACCTTACTTTCCTCGAAAATGACAAAATAACCTTAGTAAGCTCCAAAATGATCTATTTACCTAGCTTAGCTCTAAAATGACCTACACTTAGCATTTTTACCTAGCTTAGCAATAAAATGGCATTTTTACCTACCTTAGTTAGAAGAAGAAGATAAAATAGAGGAGAGGAGAAAAAGAAAGAGAAGAAGAAAAAATCTTCTTCTTCTTCTTCTTCTTCTTCTTCTTCTTCTTCTTCTTCTAGATAGTCTTCTTCTTCTAACTTGCTTCTTTCCCAATTTGCAGATTTGCTTTAGATGAGGAAGCTTGCATTGATGGAGTCTACTCTTCTCTTTATGCTTCCTTCTTGTTTTGATTTTGTACGATGAACAATGTCAAACTTGCTACCTATATATGTATGTATGGATGAAACCATTGTATGCTTGGATGAAACCATTTGCTATGTATATGTGTTGGATAATCATACCCATATGGCAGGGATATGATTTGGTATGTATAGGTGTTGGTATGCTTGTCGAAAGTTTTTTCATATGTGTGTGTGTGTCTATATATATATGTGTGTGTGTGTGTGAAATTCTGTCAAATTGAATGATTTCAAGAAAAACAGAAAAAGCAGGGGCTATCTAGACTCTTTGTCGTCGGCTGACGGACGACAAAGAGGTTTGCCATCAGCTGGCGGACGACAAACGTGACACATGTCAGCTACCTGTGCAACCTGGGGTAGTAGGTTGCCTATTTTGTCGCTTTCGTCAGCCAGCTGACGGCAAAGAACGTTTAATGTTTGCCGTCGGCCAGCTGACGGCAAAGCTACCAAATAGGCCAGCCCCAGGTGCTGCCACATGGCACTCTTGGCCGTTCGCTGGCCGACGGCAATGATTCAATGCCATTTTTCGTCCGCCAGTCAACGGCAATGCACGCCGTTAACCCTTTAACGGAACTAAGCTGACACGTGTGCCGTCCAAACTCTTTGCCGTCAGCTGGCTGACGACAAAGACCTTTGTATCTTTGCCGTCCGACAACCGACGACAAAGAAGCCTTTGTCGTAGCCTGTTCAGCCGGACGTGTTGCCGTCAGCTGGCTGATGGCAAAGGCCTTTGTCGTCCGCCATGTGTTCCTTTGCCGTCCGCCATGGCTGACGGCAAAGTTCCTGATTCCTGTAGTGTTTCCTCGACTTTTCGAAGTTTCACGACCAAAAGTCTTCTATGTTGCATGTGCAGATTGGGATTGGCATGATTGTTGTTGCCTCGTAAGGCAAGAAGACCTAATCGATCAAGTCCCTGTTCCACCTTGCTTCGGATCCGTTGATGAGCTCACTCACCGGTAGAGTGGGATCTGCAACTAGTAACACAATGGTACGCATATTTTTCGGCCTCGGGATCCAGTTCATCTTCCAGATTTCGGTAGGTGTTCTGTTGCCTATTCTTCTGATGAGACCTTGCTTCAACACGTCTCGGCCATCTAACAAAGACATCCAGATTTGAGATGGGTGCGTTCCAATTTCGTCCTCCAGAAACTCCAAGTTAGGAAAGTATGTGGCCTTCAGGATCCTCACACTTAAAGACTCTGGATTGTCAAGAATCCTCCACGCCTTTCTTAGATCCCCTACCCCCAACATATATATATTTAGGCATGTACATGGTGTCCCACAATACCCAGTACGGATTCCGTTGTCCATTCTTACTCCCCCACCAGAAAGCTTTAATCATAGAAGTTAAGTGATCACACAATCCTCTAGGCAATTTGAAGCAAGATATAGTTAAAATAGGCACTGCTTGTGCACTGGACTTCACTAAAACCTCCTTGCCTGCTGAAGACAAAACCCTGGCCATCCACCCTTGATTTTTTTTTCAAAGTCTCTCTTTTAAGTATTTTTGAAAGTCCCGGTCTTCAATACTCCCACGTCAGCCAGCATTCCAAGATACTTCTCATTAAAAAGCTCAGTTGGGACACCCAAAATCTCTTTGTGCCTCCCC
>NC_041390.1:575504322-575529628 GCF_002162155.2 Triticum dicoccoides
GATTTTTCTTTGTTTATGCGTTGACCTGAAGCCCTCGCATAGATGCCTAATGAGTAACCTTTCCCGCGAAACAAAAAAAGTTCTCCATCTTTTCCCTGGGCCACGAGGATTCGTTCAAACTGTCCCAGGCCGGCGCGCGGCCCGAGCGCTACGACGACGCAGCCGGCCCACCTCACACCACCCGTTTCCCCGCGGCCCGCGCCACGTCCCATCTCCCCTCGTCAACGGCCGGTGGGTGAGCGCCCCGATCCGACCGTCCACCGCGCTTATCCGCGTCCGCCCAGATGCGCCCACCTCGCGGCCCCCCATTGGGCAGCCCGTCGCATCGCCACCCATCCCCGTCTTCCCTACGCGGACACGTCGCGCGCCCGCACGCCGCCGGAGCCCACCACCACGTTCCGCTCAGTGGCCAGCCGGAACAAAATCCCTACCCCGCACCACGCCCCCCACCCCCGTATCCACCCGCCCCACTGACACCCCGTCCCCCCGCCCCGCCCGCACCCGATTCCCACGAGGCCAATCGGCGGGCGCGGCGGCCGAGAGATCCCGAGCAGCGACAGGGGCCACGAGGCGCGGGATCTGGCCGTGTGCGCGAGGCAAAGCTCAGTGGGGGCGCAGGCCTACTTTATTACCCGGCGCGCACTAATCCAGATTTGGGTTTCGTCGCCGTGGGGCGACGTTTTAAAACGCACCGGCCCGAGCGCCCCCGCCAGGCCCACACCTGTCCTCCCCTACCACCCATCTCGCCGTCGCGGCCAACGACCGCCTTCCACCTCGCCACCTCCGATCTCTATCCCTCTGTCCCTCTCTCTCTCTCTCTGCGCGCGCGCCAATCGCTCCTTGTAGCGGCAGCGGCAGCGGATCCGCTCTTGCTAAAATTGGCACTGCCAGCCATACTTAATCCAGCCCGGCCGCGCCGTCCGACCGGCTGATTAAAGCAGCTCGAGCTCGCTCGCCCGCCCGCCCGCTGCTCCCCATCACGAGTACCGCGGCCGCTGTCTGGCTGGCTGGAGCTCGCACACCTGTGAGGCTCTGACTCGCGGCGCTTTTCGATTCGCCTCGGCTGATTGGCGGGATCGGGCATGGATTTTCCGGGAGGGAGCGGGCGGCCGCACCAGCATCAGCAGCACCACCACCAGCCGCTGCCGCCGATGACGCCGCTGCCGCTGACGCGCCAGGGGTCGTCGGTCTACTCGCTCACGTTCGACGAGTTCCAGAGCGCGCTCGGCGGGCCGGGCAAGGACTTCGGGTCCATGAACATGGACGAGCTCCTCCGCAACATCTGGACGGCCGAGGAGTCGCAGGCCATCGGCGCCGGCCCCAACGCCGCGGCCTCCTCCTCCGCCGCGGCGGGGCAGGACCACGGCGGCATCCAGCGCCAGGGCTCGCTCACGCTGCCCCGGACGCTCAGCCAGAAGACCGTCGACGAGGTCTGGCGCGACATGATGTTCTTCGGAGGACCCTCCGCCTCCGCCTCCGCCGCCGCCGAGGCTCCCCCGCCGGCCCAGAGGCAGCAGACGCTCGGGGAGGTCACTCTCGAGGAGTTCCTCGTGCGCGCCGGCGTCGTGCGCGAGGACATGCCGGGGCCGCCGCCGCCCGTCTCGCCGGCCCCCGTGGCCCAGGCGCCGCCTCCGCAGCCACAGATGCTGTTCCCTCAGAGCAACATGTTTGCTCCGATGGTGAATCCTCTGTCCTTGGCCAATGGGTTGATGACCGGAGCATACGGCCAGGGAGGAGGAGGTGGTGGTGGTGGTGCGGCCGCTATGGTTTCGCCGTCGCCGACGGGGAGGCCGGTCATGTCCAACGGCTACGGCAAGATGGAAGGCCTCAACTTGTCCTCGCTGTCGCCACCACCGATGCCGTATGTTTTTAGCGGCGGGCTGAGGGGGAGGAAGCCACCGGCCATGGAGAAAGTGGTCGAGAGGAGGCAGCGGCGGATGATCAAGAACCGGGAGTCTGCGGCGAGGTCGCGCCAGAGGAAACAGGTGAAAATTCTATTGCTATCGTGCTGTTAGCCTGTTACTGTACATAAAAAATCGTGATGTGTTTGCTTACTAGCGGTGACACGTGTTGCGCAATCATATATGTTCCTCTTAACCAAATTTTTCTTCAATTTATGGCACAACAGCAGCGCTAAAATGGGTACTCCCTCTGTAAACAAATATTTATGTAATTATTTACAGATGGAGTACTATAAATAGAACAAAGGATTAGAGCCTTCTTTGTGTGCATATATAATTTATGTAAAATCGACGTCGGCATACTAAAATACAAAGGATACAAACATGAATAATCGTGTTTGCAGCCGTCGTCTTCGAAAACGTTGAATCTTGGCGAGAACAATTTCTAACATCAATAGGTTCTCCTTGCCGTCGAGCTTCTGCAACTCTTGGATAATCGATATTGGCTAAATCTGTGCCTTCTGATATGCAACAGAGTTATATGATGGAATTGGAGACTGAGGTGGCAAAACTTAAAGAGCGGAATGAGGAGTTGCAGAGAAAACAGGTACTATGATACATCTCCTGGCCACTCTTCTTGTTTAATTGTATTTGTATTGTACTTCGGCAACGCGCATTCTAGCATTCCTTTCTATTTGTGAGTAGTCGCCTTCTGGTTGATCACCTCGATTTATCAGAGAAAAATCTGGATGATCACTATCTGGATATTTAGTTTCTAATGATAGGTCTTAGTCACCCTGCAGCATTTAACAAAGTCAGAGTCAATCAAAGAGAGAACAAATCACAGCATGTTTTCAACTACAAGTCTACATGCAGCAAGAGCGGTCTTTTTATTGCATGATTTACTCTCAACATTCTGTTGTGAATTTCCACAAAACTAAAACTCAAGGTAGCAGTTAACAAAAATAGGTTCCAGTGGCAGCTGTCAAATTACTTCAGTGCTAAGTATTCTGCTCCTCTAATGGTAAAAAATGATCTTTTGTTTCGTCTGATGAATACAAGACCTAGACTAACTATGGCTTATCTGGAATGGATTGTTCCATTACTAAACTAGTAGTACCTCTACACTTTACTCTGCGTATTGGACTACTTCCTCTTTTTCTCTGTTCTTGCATTGTTCAGTCTGTCACTGTTCTGTTACCATCTTTGACGCATGTTATCTGAACTAGTTGGTTATTTCTTCTAATGTGCAGGCGGAGATGCTAGAGAGGCAAAAGAATGAGGTAATTGCCTACCATTTTGAAGAAACTGCTTTTGCTCGACTGATACTATTTTTGCTTATTTAACCATTCAAGAGAAAACAGAACTGACCAGCCTATGTGCGCCCTTTTGTTTGACTAGTAGCATATTTCGTTCGCATAAAGGAAAACGTGTCTTGACCTATGATCATGGATACCCATTCAGGAAGTATTGCAGTCGACCTGTCAATGTCATGAATATAGTTTAGCTCTATGATGCATGGTTTGATTCATCAACGATATTATTATGAAAATACAAGTTCTCGAAACTTGTGGTACTGATACACTTGTTTGAATAGGAAATGTTAGTCTGATTGACAGCTACTGATGTAGATGTAGAGTTCTGGTTTTCTTATCGTATACTTGACTTAACAATGCCGTATTGACAAAGTAAAGCTGTGGGAACTGGAGAAATGATAAGGCAAGGATTGATGTGGATTTGATTGATAATATTTTCCTACAACAGGGGTTAGGTGGTAACATTTAAGCGGCTTAAAATGCTTTAAGAAAACTTTGAATTGATCGGCCAACTGCAATGACTTTCGCTCTAATATTCCATCTATTGACCCAAGTGTTGTATTTGTAAGGTTAGCTGTGTTCTATTCACTTTTTTATTTCACTATTGCTACTATTTGGTGTTACTTTGTTCATCTGTATTGCCAGCTTAGCAAGATAAAATGTTGGGAGTAAACAAATTATACAAGTGCAGTTATTAGACCAGAGATTATGTGTGTGTCGTCAACTATATATGTTTTCGTCTGATTGAAAGAGCTGTTCAATTGTACTTCCCCCAACATCGCATCTAAAGTCATCATTCTTTATTAACATTTCCCATGAGAAATGGTGTTTCTTATGTGTAACAACAACAATTTCAGCTATTTCTTTTTTCTTCTCTTTTTTGTGGGAAAATTTCAGTAACTTCCATCATGATACCCTATAGGACTGGTTAACAACTCTGTCGTTTTCCAGCTTTCATTGCCGGATTGTCCAAGTTTTCATCAATTAAAATTTTAGTTTGGGGCTGGTCCAGATTGTGAGAGCTTTAGCGTTCCATAGGGTGGTCGATGATGACCTTGGTTAGGGGCTGGTCCTGTGCCTGGCTTGCTATTCTTTAAGCTCATGGACATATGTGTTTGTAACTCTCTTTTCTTCTAATAGAATGTGCAGTGCTCCTGCTGCTCGCTCTTGGAAGGAAAAGAAAAATAGTTACACATCATTATCTCCGTGATATTATGAGAAATGTGTGGGCTGTCTGATTTAGGACAGGGACCTTCTGTCTTCCTTTTTTCATCGAATTTTTTTAAACTCAGCCAAGAAAAAGGTTATGGTCTCTCGCCTGCTTCTCGTTACCTTCAAGTTCCTTGGGGCGTAGTTTTCTTTTGTGCATGTTGACCCACTTAACGGTCGTACAAAGCCTTAGACTGTGAGACACTTGATCCAGGTTCCACTCTATACAATCATGTTTCATTCATAGGGAAAAGGGTGAAACTTCTGCCGTAACTTGGTGGTACATAATTACATTTTGTTTTGCTGTTCCTAGTTAAAAGAAGTGACTGCTCCTCCACTGTTCTGTAGGCATTGTCATATGACGTTTCTGAGATTGCCTCGTTACACTTCAGTAGATGATTTTCGCCCTAACGTAATTTCTGAACGGTATATGCAGGTATTCGAGAAGGTTACCCGGCAAGCTGGACCGACGTCGAAGAGGATCTGCCTGCGGAGGACGCTGACGGGCCCTTGGTAAGCCGAAGGCCTGTAAACTAGAGCGCACTACTTTCGACGCCGCGCGGTTTATATACATACAGTAGATGAATTTCAGAATCGCCAGGAGTTGCGCTTGTAGAGCAGCCACTGATCCGATGCTTCAGAGCTCAGGCTCCTAGGCCGATAGACTGCCGGCGATCTTCACTTCATAGGTTTTTAGCCGTCCGCGTGCCGTTCCGTGTGAGTAGAGAGCATTTGTATGTAAAAATCTACTTAACCATGTGTTGGTGTGATGCTGCATTAGAACTACATTTCTATTTTTTTACTGTTTCGAGGACTCATTACACAACCATGTTAGAAATGAGTTTGTACTCTTCATAAACCGATGCCTGGTCGGCTTGTAAAGCAGAACTATTTGCGCATCTGTAGATGATTTTCTTCCATTGTGCGCATCTTCAGAGTGAACTGAACTGAGCTACTTTGCAGAGTAAAGGAGATGCGCATCAGACATAGCAAAGCTTCTTGTATCTGGTAAGCACAAACCGAACTAGTCTGTACGTACCAATCTTGGATTCGAGTACTCGGTATCAGCGGCTGCTGTAGGCTGTGTGTTTTTGGCCCCGTTGCCACAGCATCATGTCACCTGCTTCCTTCCGGTCCGGTCCGGGCAAAGCAGAAGCACCGACGGGCCCGGTGGTTGGCCGGGGACGTGACACGGAGGCGTGCCGCGCTAGCTTGCCTGCCCTCGTGGCCATCCTAATCACGATACTCCGGAAACTCGCTGTCGAGACACGTGCAGCAGCGCGGCATCCCATGTTCTTCTTCCCTCCCATCAGATCGGACCAGCAGGTGCAGGTGCGTCAGTTAGCTCGGAATCATCGGCCCATCATCGATGGCAGGGCCGAACAACCTGATGCGGACAGCAGGAGCAAATTGCAGGTGTACCGCGCGCCGGTGCAGGGAATTTCACCGGGCAGTAATGGCTCCTGTCCGTTGCGATTCAAATGAAAAGAGACGCAGTTATTGGCAGGCTCGTGGTACCGCCGGGGAAACCATGATGACCGTGTCACCGTGCTGCCGTGCGGTGCGCATGGCTGTACCCTGCTGACACCAATATCCCAACCTCTGCCGTTGCACTGCAGCTCGTGAGCTCAACGGTTCTGGGCTCCTTTGATTCAAAGGAATTTTATAAGATTTTTGGAGAATTTAAATCCTTACTATTTTTTCCTATGTTGGCTCTTTGATTCACAGGATTGAATCCCGTAAGAATTTTTTCTATAAAATCTTTTGTACTACATTTCTTTGGAAATCTAACATTCACTTCAATTTTTTTTTATAATTCCTTTGTTTTTCCTGTGCAGTCAAACACTCATTGCTAATCCTACAGGTTTCAAGTAGGCATGCCACTCTAATCCTATACTTTTCCTATTTCTACGTTGTCAAAATCCTAAGAATCAAAGAGGCCCTCTAGCTCTGCCGGGCATTTGCGCGCAGTGAGCATCTACACAACCGGACCCCATCTCCCTTCCTTCCTTCTTTCTTCCCCTAGGCGAACAACGCAGACACCCTGAAGTTTCACGTGTCAATAGAGTTCGACCGATTCGGATCCGTCCACTGCGAGGTGGGAGCTTGCCGCCTTCTCGGGCAAGGAGGAGAGAACCCTCCTAATCGCGGTCCGTCGTTCCCTGGAGGACGCCGGACCTCCTGCGTGAGAATCGTCCTGCCGCAAATCCACCGATACTCTGGTTAGAATCCAACGGTGGCGGCATTGCCGAGCAGAAGCTCGCGCCGCGTGTTCGCACCGTCACCGTAGCCCACGAGTGTGCCCGAACGGGTCACAACAGAAGGCCTCGGCGCCTTGAAATGGCGGAATCAGTGTATCCCCAACGTTGGATCCTTGTCCCACCGTCATCAGACTCGGAGTCCTAGATCAATGACCGCAATGCCCAAGGGTACAAATGCGTCGTGTGTTGTAACTGTGGAGGCGCAGCCAAGGTCGAGGGACGACATGCTCGCGCGTGAAAAGGAGAAGGTGTGCACGCAGTGGAGCTAGCAACGTGGATGCCCGTACCGAGATCTTTCAAAGTGGCAAGCCCGGGCCGTCCTTGCCCTCGCGATGGAGCATACTCGGGTCGTTCGTGTGCCCTCGCCAGCCTTCTCCCAAAGAGGATCTGAACATGTCTGGTGTCGTGTACGACACATTCAGCTCTCACGCCGAGCAGATCCGCCTCAACCTCCATTGCGCCTTGGACCGCCATTTCCGCGACCACGAGGACAATGGTAAGGGCTAGGGTAAAGGAAAAGGCGGGGCGTGGTCAAACCTCGTCTATAGTCATATACTCATATGAAGTAGAGCATTTCAAATTTTGATGGTCCGATGAATGAACTTCCCTATGCTACGTCCTAACTTGGTATGGCATGCATGAACAACATCCTTTGTCTTGTACTCCCTACTTCTGAAATCTTCTAGATACATCCCTTTTCATTCATTTTGATAACAAGTATTTTCAGACGGAGGGAGTATGAACTATGAAAGCATGTGTGTTGATCCATGTTGCATGCTTGTGTACGAATTTAAGGATTTGAATAGGAGGAGAACGGCTGCGTGGTGGACGGGTCCGGACGTGTGCACGAACATAAAAGGGTCAGATTTTGCCCATCCGGATCGTTCGTAGATTACTGAATTCCACTAGGTAGAATGGCGCGGAACTGATTGAGAGAAGAGATGGGTGGTGGCACTGACAGCTACGGCGGACAGCTCGCCGTGCCGAGACGACGACAGAGAGGGACAGCCAACGAAACCTGCTCTCCATCTCGCTTCCTCCCGTTCCCATACGGGGGCCATGGCCGGGCGGACCACAGCCTGTCCCGTCATTCGCGAGAAAGGGAATTTTCTCTGCACCTCACCGCTGCAGAAAGGATGGTGGCACAGTATCTATCCGTGTCGTCATCCTCCTTCTCGAATCTCGATGCAGAACCCTGTCGCCTGACGATAAACCTGGATCATGAATCACACACACATACAAAAAAAATCTATCTCCGTTGCTTGGTCTCGGCAGATCTGCTGATTGCAGATGAGGCAAAGGATCGGTGAGCTGCTTCAGATTGCTGTTGCTTGATCGGGTGGCCAATGACACGAGGGGGGGATTGATTGGGTGAGCAAACCCAATGGCAGCACCCATCGCTGGTCAAATTATTTTGCAAGGGGAAGAAGCAACAGCAACTGCTACCAGGCAACAGTTTATTATCAATTCCACGAACGCGAATTGAAATTAATCTAATCTACCTGCTGATGATTGATGGCGATGATGCGCAATGTACAGAGATGTCGAAAGTAAATTATTACTGCTACGAAATCAGGGGAGGTGACTACTAACGGAAGCAATGCCGCCGCGGCTGAAGATCAGCGGAGGGGAGGGGAGGAGGAGCTAATTATAACAGGGGGAGTGCGGATTACGGAGTATAGTTTCGAATTGCTCAACGATGAACATGTGACACAAAGTCGATTAGCAGCAGCAGGCTAAAGCTATAGCTAGTCCAAGATGCGATGCGAGAGCAGATGTGGAAGGCGGCCGGCCGATCGCCCGACGACACCTGGTAGATTCTCTTCTCGTTGCTTGCTTGCTCATCATTGGTTGCTTCTTCGATCTCGAGGCAGGGATGGGGGGATGATTCTTTTCTTCTGCGTCTGCTGGTTGTTGTCCCTCCTCTGAATTCGGTATGGCTTTCACGTTGGCGTTTCATGGCTGGGTGGTTTGGTTCAGGAGCGGCTGCGCATGGACAGCGCCACCACCTGCGCCCACTGCTTCAGCCTCATCTTCACCGTCTCCGGCGGGTCATCTGCAGGGAAGGGAAGCACCGCCGCCGAAAAGTCAGATCAAAAGTTCCAATCGCTCTAACAATCGAAATTTATTCGGGTTTTGTTGAAGAGAAATTCAGAGACCGCTCGTCTAATCTAATCAACAGATCAGATGAGACCGAACCAGAACTCTGCTGAAATCTGAAACCGAACTGAATGTGCGTACCTGGGGAGAGTATGGAGAGGGGGCTCCCGATGGGCGACGGCTCGGAGGCCTCCGAGGAGGCGCCGCAGGAGCACTGGTGACTGGCCGCGCCGGCGCAGCCCCCGGCGTTGGCGTTGGCGGCGACGGCGTAGAGGAGGTCGAGCGCCGGGAGCGTCTCGACGAGGCGGCTCCTGCCGGCGTCGCAGGCGGCGCAGCGCTGCGAGGGCGGGTCGAAGCGGAAGCCCAGATCGAGGGAGCCGCGCAGCTCGTCGAGCTGGTCGTCGGTGACGCTCTGCGCGCGCTGCAGCGGCGAGCGGCGGCCCCTGCCGAGAATCCCGCGCCGCCGCCGCTCCCACGCCTCGTCCCGCTCGATGTCGGGCGACCACGAGTTCTGCTTCTGCAGGCCCATCGCCCCCGCCGCGCCCCTCAGCCTGCTCCCGCCGCCCAGGCCCATCAGGTGGGGCTGGAACCCCTTCCTCTCCTCCTCCATGGCCGCCGGCCTCCTCCTCCTCCGCGAGGGGGGGCGGCGGGGGATTTGGGTGGGGGCGGGGAGGACTGCTGGCCGCTGCCGGGGGCGAGTGGCCGGGGTGGAGTAATTTATCTCCCTCGGCCTGCCTTTGCCATGCCTTCCGCCGCCGCCTTCTTTTTCTCCTTAGCGGATCGGGTGCTCTGCGGGCGTCCGCCGACGCATAACGGGCTGATATATACCCCTCGTGGATGCGTGGCCCTGGCGGACGGAACGAACGGTGGGATTTCCTCCGGCTGCTAGGGCGGGGCTCATTATTGGGCATTGATTCGGGGTCACGGGGAACGTGGGCCGGGGGGAATTCTTTCTGACTGGGAACGGCCGTATGCAACCCCAACTTTTAACCCCATCGTTCCCCTTGCAGTACAAGTGTTTTGAACTTTTGCTCAAAGAAGAAAAAAAAAGGTGTTTTGTACGAGTACTACGTATTACTACTACGGTGCGGCATTTGAGCTGGCTGTTTGTATCATCGCGGTTGGATTCGGATCCCCCCTGAATCCTCGCGTGCGGCGGGTAAAACGGAACGGTTCTTCCGTGTCTTGTTTTCACGCCGGTCAGTTGGCTAAAATCCCGTCGAAAATGCGTGGGAGAATTACGTGTCGTGGATGGGTGAATTGGTTGGTAGTTCCTCGGGAATAAATCAGCTTAGTTGGTGAGTGCATCACACGAACGTAACCACCGCCGGCCGGCCGGTGCTAGTGGCGCATCACAGTGGAGAGGGTGAAGGGCGCCTGTTTGCGACAACCGACTCGATTACCACCTAACCGACGTGCGCGATTATGTCAGGCCGGTGGGATTTGCTTGCGCGCAAAGATTTTGTAATGTGCCCATCGATCCACCTTCTTCATAAGAGTGTCGCAATTTTGCTGATCGTTCGACATGCATGGAGAATCTTCCGGAGAACTCCTGCGATCCTCGACATGCATCGAGAATCTTCCGGCAGGAAAAAGAGCGAGATCCAACTCGAATTCGGATTCTGTTGCCGTGCGCCGCTGAATTGTGGGATCTACTAGTTCGTCAGGGTTTTTTTCTCTGTTTTTTCCAATTTGATTGACGGTAGTTAGTCAAGGGAGTTCACCGGAATGTTCTTCCAACAGAGCGTCTAGTCGCATGCTACATTCTCTCCTGGATTCGTGCCATGCAGTGATGCAGATCGCGCTAATTTAGGGCGGTCTGTCAGACGTTACGATTCGTAGATACGGTCCATGATTTGCTTTGCGCTAATGCGTGCATACCAAACTTGTAAGATTGCGAACCAACCTGTGGTTGAATGGTTAGAGGGACTGTGGTATCCCCAGCCCACCAGGGTTCAAATCCTGGTGCTCGCATTTGTTACTGGATTTATTTCAGGATTTCCGGCGATGCACATTTAGTGGGAGGAGACGTTCCTGTCGACGACGAGGCGCCTACGGTGACTTCGTAAATTTTAAGATGATATGCCGGCTCAGTCTTTCGGAGGTGCTCATAGGGGTAGGGTGTGCGTGTGTGCGTTCATAGGGGTGAGTGTATGCGCGTGTATATGAGCGCTTGTGTCTGTACTGATATTTTAAAAAAAAACTCGTAAGATTTCTTTATTTTTTTCCCTTTTTACATCAACTTGTGACGGAGATCTTATTCTTATCGCTGCGATTTTTCTTTTGCAATAGCAACTTTGATGCATCCTCAACATGCATGGACAATCTTCTGAATACTCCTGGTAAGATTTCCTTGTTACAATCTCCTGTGGATTCGTAGCTTGCAACGCGGTAATTAAGGGGCACGAGATTGCGATCTTTTGCGTTAATGATATCGCGCCAATCGACGATGGATCGCACTCGTGCATGCGTCTCAAACGTAAAGACAGAGATTATTTTTACAGCGCCTAAATCTTAAGATATACAAGTAGATCTTTAGCCCAATTTGGAAGAACAACTTGTGTTGGCATTCGATGATCGCTTGCCCGACACTGCCTCTGCTTGTGCCCGTGTCATCTGGTATAGCATACCTAATTGCATGGAAGGTGTGCACGCAAGTTGCCAGGGCCAGAAACGGAAATAAAGCGTGCAAAAGGTGCACTGGCCTGTCGCGGTGCAGTGTCCGGGCGGATCAAGCTTGCCCAAGAATACACTGGCCGGAAAACGATTATCCGTGGCGTGCCTTGCAGCCTGGACGATGCCAACCCATAAATCGCACGCGATGCCTGTCTTCGCTTCGATTTCTATACTAATCCTATGCGTGACACCTTACAATTAGTATGGACAGATTCGTGGCCTGCGATTTTTCTATCGCCCGTGCGTGGAAAATCAACAAGAGAGTTTCGTGTTTGAACCGGGCCTGCTCGAGAAAATTCTTATGTTTATGACCGTAATTTACTTGCACTTCACCGCGATTCAGGCAAGATGCGTGGTCAACTGTGACACGTACTGAAGATCATCCGGCATGATCGGCACGCCTGCATAGTTTAGCTGGGTTCCCCCACACTTGCACGGGAAGACTCCTGGCTTCGTTTGATTCGATCTTACAGCCGAAATATCTTCATTTGATTCGAGTAATATATATACATGACACAATGGACGTCTTCTAAGTTCTAACTACCGGTATGTATAAGGTTAAGTTAGTGCAATAATTGAGCATGCAACTTGCTTCTTGGTCATCGGTCGATCGTCTCATTGGCCCCGTCTTTGCACATTGAGAACGACGGATGACCTCACGTCGCAATGTCACACCGCCTTTGATAATGGCTGCAGGAGTATTAGAATGGAAGGGAATATCCCACGGCGTTGTCAGGTCGAGATACGCATATGCTCTTATCATATTTTTGCCGACGAGAAGCACTTCCGTCTAGCTCAACTACCATATTAGAGCATCTCCAGCCGCGTCCCCAACAGGCCCTTCCCAGGAGTTTTTGCCGCGCCGGCGCCAAAAAAACGGCCCAGTCGCGCCCCCAGAAGTCCGTTTTTCGCCGGCTCGGGCCAAAACTGGTGCCGGCGGACCCAGCCCGAACCCGACGCCCTGGGGGGCGCTTGGGGAGCCGGCACAAGCGAAAAAGGCGCGTGGGTCCGTCTTGGCGGCGACCCGAGGGCCTTTTCCCGCCGTTTCTTGACGCTTTCCCCTCGCATCCCTCCCGCTCGCTCGCCTTCCTCCCGCCATTCCCTCCCTTTCTCCCGCCAAACCCCCTCCCGCTCGCCTTCCAGTCGCCGCCATGCCGCGTGCGGCGGCAACCACGACTGGCACCGTGGCCCAGCTAAAGCAGAGGAAGCCGAGGGCGCCGCCATTGAAGCCACCGGGCATGTCGAACGCCGAGTGGAGGGTGGAAGTTCAGCGACGCGACGCAGTCACCGCCGACCGGCGGAACAGGGCCATCGCCAAGAAGGCCCGCGACAACGCGGGGCGCGCGGCGGCGTCCTCCTCATCGGTCGACCACGCGGGGATGATGAATCCACCCGTCGTCAGTCACGCCCAGTACGCGCCCTGGGGACAGCAAGGCGTCGGATCTCCAAGGGGATCGTCGTCGCCCGGCTACGCCGACGGCGACGCGCACGGTGGGTTCAACCCAAACGTGACCTTCCCCCATGGCCACCCCGCGACGCGCACACCCTCGCCCGCCTTCGTCAGCGTGCAGTACCCTCCATACAACTACTCGCCGCCCGCCTACGCGTCCACACCGACGCCCCATCTCCGCCGTGGACCGCTGCCCTTCTCGCACCTCGGCGACACCGACGACACAGGAGCCGACATGGACGACATCATCGCGACAGGATCGACCGCGGCCGCCGCGTATCCCGGGTTCGCCACCCAGGACGAGGTAGTGGATCTCGGCGGCGACATGGAGGCCGAGCTCGGCTACGTCTACGGCGAGGACGCGCACGAAGCGCAGGAACCCGAGGAGGAGGAGGAGGAGGAGGAGGAGGAGGAGGAGGAGGCTCCTGATCCGACGAAGGGGCGCCAGAAGAAGAAGCGGGCGGCTAGGCCAGGCGAACCTCGCATCAAGTGGACGTCCAAGGAGGAGGAATGCCTCGCCGAAGCATGGAAAGTCGTCTGCCTCGACCCGACCACCGGCACGAACCAGAGCTTCGAGACGTAATGGGACCGCATCAAGGCCGAGTTCGACGAGCGGAAGCTCGTCGACCCCTACTTCAAAGGCGTCTACATGCAGCGCGGCTCCAAGGCGATGGCGAACCGTTGGGGGCGTATCCAGGGGGCGTGCAACAAATGGCATGGAATCGTCGAGGAGGTCGCGGCTCGCCCGGAGAGCGGCGCCAGCGTTGAGGATCAGGTACGCACGCCGTTCGCCCGCATCTCTTCGTCGTCTATGTCTGCCGCCTGCCAACTGTTTGTTCCTCCACGCAGTTGCTGCGCATGTTCATCATGTATCGGCGCGACAACCTCGACGCCGACTTCAAGTTCCTCCACGTCTACAAGCGCGTTGACAAGTGCGAGAAGTGGACGAAAGTCCGACGTACCCTCGACAAGGCCAAGGAGACATACAAGCCGGACGCGACGACTCCGGACGCGTCAGAGGGGCGGCCGGACGGCCACAAATTGGCAAAGAAGGGGAAAAACGCCGACGCGGCAACCGCGCGAGTGCAGGAGTCCATCGAGCATTGCCTCGCCGACGCCCAGGCCCGGGCCGTCCTACGTGAAGAGAAGACCGAGGCGCGGTGGTCGTCGCTGATGACGAACAGCGCCATCAAGATCGATCTGCTCCGGACCAACGTCGACCTGCTCCGGACGAACGTCGCCGCAAAGAAGAGGAACACCGACATGGCTTTTCTGATGGGCGGGGCGGACATGCTCCAGAGCAACGACGAGCAGCTCAGGGTGTGGTACATGGCGGAGCGCGGCCTCATCCTGAACCAGATGCAGACGGCAACGCCGACGACGCCGACGACGCCAGCTCCCGCGCCCACGGTCACACGGACGCCAAGCCCGAACGATGCCTCTACATCGCCGCCCAGCAGTACCGAAGCCGCGCCGACACAGCCCAGCACCGAAGCAGCTCCGACACCGCCGAGCCCGCACACGCCGACTCCGCCAACACCTGGAGCCGACCCCGCCGAGTGATTCATCGCGCACGCGAACTTGCGGCGTGCGGCGCTCTGTTTTTTGTAACGCCAGACTACGTCCGATCGCCGAATTTTGGTGGCGTCTTTTGTGAGCGGGAACGACCTAGTTCAAATTTCCCGCATCCTGTGGCCGGCGCTTGGGGGCGTGACTGGGAGTTAGGTCGCCCCCAGGGGCCGAACTAGCGCCGGCACACCCCCAGGCCGCTCTATTTAGGCGCCCTGAGGGGCTGAACGGCTGGAGATGCCCTTACTCTCTCTGTCCCAAATTGCTTGTTTTAGATTTGTCTAAGACAAGAATTTTGGGACGGAGGGAATACTATTTTACTACTACTTGTTGGTTTACCGGTATGTCTTGCAGATAGAATTCATTTGGATTTCACTGTAAATTATTTACAGTACTTTACTACTACTAAGAACTGAAAATTGACAGGCTGGCTCCAACCCGTTACAATGGTACGTACTTTGAATCCTCGATTCCAAAAATTATGGACAGAAGGTAGTTTTATTACTTGGCTTCAGGAAGCTGGCGGTCACACAAGACAAGAACAGAAGTACTCAAAGTTTAACAACTCCCTCAAATTCAGAAAAAGTAGGATGTCATGTTTAAAAGCTAATTTAGCACTAGTATATCTTCAGTTACCTATAGTTAGTAAGATTTTTATGAGTGGTACGTAGTAGTTTTCACTGAATCTGCCCTGAAACTGAAATGACAACATATGTCCGTGGAAGAAGACAAAACCTACTCACAGTACTACAGTAGAACAAACAATGACCTCACCTTGGCACATGTCGTTTGTAGTTGCTGGTAGACTTGACCGGGCTGGAACTAACCCGGAAAGTGCGCCCGTTTTCCGTCAACGGCCAGGGAGTACGTAGCTCGACACCCCGCCAAAATCTCGCTAAGCCTAACTACCATGGGATATCTGCCAAATCAAAATGTGGAAACATTAGAGCAAGACTTTGCAAATCCGACCGCGGGCGTCTTCTCGGACTCTGACCGGTCAAGTCTCAAATTTCACTTCTCACAACTAAACACCTTAATTATCATATCTCAAATCCATATATACTTATGCAACTATGTCGATGTAATGCACATCGTCCGGCTACTTCATCCCTACTAACATGCCATCGGACTACCAAATTTTTGCATGTATTGTGGTAAAGATCATACACGGCTGCCCTTTGCCTTTCCCAGCGCCCTTGCCGTCCTTCTCGCGGAAGTACCGGTCAAAGACGCAGTAGGGATCGAGCCGGATCTGCTCGTCGCCGGAGTTGTCCTCGCCGTCGCGTTCCTCCTTCAGTGACAGTTCAGCCATGGCACGGAAAACCGCCCGATTTTGCTCTCGGGCGAGGGCGCACGTGTTCCTCCGCTGTCGTTTCTTCTCAATGCGGACGCGGATGGCTTCCTCCTCTACGGTCACCCGCACTGCCGCATCTGCCGCCGCCATTTTCGCCGCGATACGGGCCTCGGCGGCCCTTATCCTCTCCTTCCCTCGGCGGGCACACCGGTCCCGGTGGGTCTCATAGTACACCCGACCAGTGATGGGAAAGGAGAGATTTTCTAGCTGCCAGGACCGCGATAATCAAGCCCCAGAGGACCCGAGCGCCAGTTGAGCTGACGTTATGGAGTCACGCTGGACAGATCCTGTCGTCGGCCGGGCACTGTCCTCTCAGGAGCGGCGGAGTCCAATGCGGACTGGCATTGCCTCCTCCAACCCGCACGGGATGACACCCCAGTCGACGGATCCGGACTGGTTGAAGTGGTATCTGCTGCCCACCATGTCGGAGACGGACGAAAATAGCCGGAGGTGAGCTTGGCTGGCGGAGGGAGTGGAGTGGACTGAAGTGTGAAGTGTTAGGGTTTGATCCGGCGAGCGGATGGGAAGGAATATATGTGGGGTCGGATTGGCCAGTGTGGGATGGGTCCGACGTGGCGGATGCGTCCGGGCACCCCATATCATAGATTTTTGCGCTAGATATGAGGGTTGCCGGTCAGTCCGGACGTTTAAAGTCGTTTGGGGCGTTCTTCTGGATCAAAATTTCGTAACTAGTTAATGATCGGATGGCTTGCTCGGACGTAGGTTTGAGACGCTCAGCTATAGATGCTCTTATACGTAGTAGAGCTGCCTTGCGGTTTCCTGAAGAATGGAAGAGAAAACCAAAACATGGAAGTGTCAACATTTTAAACTCATCACCATGCAAACAGACAAGACACCCATGCTTGTGTGTTTTTGTTTCGGACTGGTCTGATGATTATGCAATCGCAAAGGAAAAAAAAAATGAAATATCGGGTGACTGACCACCCATCATACGCAGAGAACATGGTTTAAGAGTATAGCAGCAGTACTAGAACTTCACGGCTGAGTGTCGAGCATCCGTACGTGCAATTGAGCATGCAGGCCATGAGAAAGAACTAAGAAGCGGCACTCAAAAGTCTCAACATCTACGACCGCGGCACGGATTACTTTGTTCTTGTCTCTGAAACAAGGATAACCTGAAATTAGTGGGAAGGGATCGATGAGGTACGTAGTACTAGCTACCTTCTCTGCCTTCAGCTGCAAGATAGTAGCAGCAATGGAGAAAAGCATGACTTGAGCAGATGATTATTCTATCTAACCCACTGCGGTGCAGCGCGGGAGCGGTCGTCACGGCTGGGGTCCGTCCACACCGACTCCCGCCGACGTGCGATCACCGGAGCCGCCCGCCTGACCCCCCATTTTTCATACACCGATTTATATATAAATCCATCGACCGAAAGCTAAGGGCGTGTGCACTGGAGTGACACCACAATGCAGACACGAAACGCGGAATTTTCTTCTGGAGGCGGTAGAGCAGCCTAGAATGTTCGTCCCAGCTGCTCTGTTTTGGTCGTCGGGAAAAGATGCAGCGATTTTGGCTTGGGCCGGACCCGGACCCGAGCTTTTGGCACGTCTGGGTGATGGGACTTAAAGGGTTGGGGACAGGAGACTTTGGCTCCTCTCACGCGGCACCTGCCCGGCCCCACCGCAGAGCACCGCGGCTTATTTGGTGGTTTGCTCGGCTGGTGCGGCTTTTCCGTGCGCTCGTTGCGGCACTTTTAGGTCGCGTTTCCGGCGCCGGCGAGTTGGACCTCTCCTGTCCTGTCGCGGGGCGGCACGTATACCTACCTCCATGCCAAGGGAACACGCGCGGGGTTAGCGGCCGTACCCTGTTTAGTTTATGGCCTTTTCTGGCCAATGGCATCTGTCTCCTAGTCCTAGTAGCCTGGTGGTTGATTTGCTCGTCGTTTGTTCGCTGATTTCCAGGTCCATCACGGGTACGAACGGCAAGCACACATACACAGGGATGGTTTGGTGATCTTTAGGACCGACGTTTGTTAGTGTTCCTGGGCATATGATGATTGCCTCCGGGCCCTTCGCAGCATCACCCGGCGCACAACTTTCATCATTACGCATCCATTGCCAGCCAATGGGAAGGAAATGGAGCTGTTTGCCCGGAGTTTTATAAGACCTCATGATATGAACTATGTGGCTGCGTCTTTGATCATTGCCTTTTTTTTCATCTATGACTATGCCACTACTATTGCTGCTTTTTTTCTAAGAAATCTCGCCGCTTTATTGATTGATAACAATGTTCATAGATACAAGTATTGGATTGTGAGGATTGCCCACAAAAAATGTCTACCTACGCCTAAATTACAAGCAAATTTGACAAGATTACGAGCCTCAAAATTATGATTTCTACACTTATGGACAAAAAAAAAACACAACATAAAACTAGTTCTACGATTCGTTGTTTCATGTACAATGGCCGAGTGAGGACCTCCTATCCCATGGTTTATATCATTCACCACTACATATTGCTGCTTTACAGGCTTGTAGCGTCCGGTGTACCCAACCGCCTCGGGGAGGAGAAAGAAGCCCCGTTTCTCACAAAAAAAAACAGAAGGAAGTCTCGGTGATTGTTATTTTTCTTCCTTCGTTTCTTTTTTCTTTTGGTTTCTAATTTTTTTGTCATTTTATGTGCGTAGTTATTTCTCCTTTAAAAAGATAGATTCTTGAAGAAATTTTGTGATATTTTTTTGTATAAAAAATTTAGCAAACATTTTTTTATTCCGTAATACTTTTTCCTTATATTTGGGAAACATTTTTTACATTTGTGATTTTTATCCAAAAAATATGTGAACGCTTTTAAATATCATAAGCATTTTTTAGAATTACCTTAACATTTTTTTAAATAACTAGCAAATATGCCCATGCATTGCATCGGGAGATAAAAGATATCACGCTACAAATATCAGTGCATTGCAACGGAAGAAAAAAATACTACCCCTAGCCCAATAAGCATGGCTATAGATATACCTGGACATGGGCAACCCGGCCCAGACGACCCGATCCAACCTTGCCCACGGGTTGGGCCTGGGCCTAGATTTTGAGCCCGATGGCCGTGCCGGGCCGGGCTCAGGCCCATCGTATTTGCAGTTTAAGGAAGAGGCCCGACGGGCTTTTTGCATGATGGGTCAGGCTTGGGCCTGATTTTTAGGCCCGACGACTGGGCCGGGCTCGGGCCTAGGTTTTCTGCGTCGGGCTTTGGTAGGCCTGGCCGAAGCCCAGCCCGGCCTAACGGATGCACATGTATAGATGAAGACCCCTCACAGATCCACACCCTTTATTTCAACATGGTATCCCACCCGTGTCACCGCTTATCCTCATCTCCCTCACAGATGGTGACCATCATGTCCACTGACTATGTGATTAAAGCGCATATCATTGTTTTGTTGGTACTCTCTCCATTTACTTATACAAGGCCACACACTTGAATTATAGGTATCAAGGTAGAAATTAATGTCTGCTTCGCGAGCTAGCTTGTCTTCTCGTTTACCGGGTTAATTAATAGGGCACGTGGAAATTAGATGTAATTGAGTGGACATGAGGGAGGAAGAGTTGACAGTGTCATCATCATGCGGTGCATGCATGCGATGTTGGGGAACGTGATAATTTCAAAAAAAATCCTACGCACACACAAGATCTATCATGGTGATGCATAGCAACGAGAGGGGAAGAGTATTGTCCACGTACCCTCGTAGACCATAAGCGGAAGCGTTATGACAACGCGGTTGATGTAGTCGAACGTCTTCACGATCCAACGTGGTCGCCATTGCCTCCTCCAACCCGCACAGAATGACACCCTAATCGACGGATCTGAACTGTTGGAGTCACATCTGCTTCCCGCCATGCCGGAGACGGCCGGAAATCTCCAGAGGTGAGCTTGTGTGGCGGACGTGGTGGAGGAGAGTGTAGTGTGAAGTGGTTAGGATTTGGTACGGCGAGCGAAAGGGAAGGAATATATGTGGGGTCAGATGGGCCAGCATGGGCCGGGTCCGACATGACGGACGCCCATATTTGCCCATATTTAGCCCGTATCCGAGGGATGCCGGTCAGTACGGGTGTTTGAGGCATCCGTCTAGGTCAAAATTTCATGATCAATATGGTTTTATTAAGTCAAGAACCATTCAGGATTGTATTGCCTGGACTTTTGAGTACATCCACCAGTGCAACCAGTCAAAAAAGCCAATCATGCTACTCAAGCTTGATTTTGAAAAGGCATTTGACTCTATCCAACATGAGGTAATTATAAAAATCATGCTGGCAAAGGGTTTTGATAACAAATGGATCTCATGGATACAGAAGTTGTTGTCATCTGCAACCTCCTCAATCTTGCTCAATGGGGTACCAGGAAAGCATTTCAAGTGCAAGTGTGGGGTAAAACAAGGTGATCCTATTTCACCTTTGTTGTTTGTGATTGCTGCTGATCTGTTGCAGACTATGATTAATGATCATCTGAGTAAAGGCCTTCTTTCTCTGCCCCTGGTAACTCATGACCCTGATTACCTAGTGGTACAGTATGCAGATGACACATTGCTGTTTGTGGCTGCTGATTCAGCCCAGTTGGAGGTGCTTAAATCTGTTCTGAACTCTTTCTCCTTGGCAACTGGATTGCAGATTAACTATCATAAATCATCAATGTACCCAATCAATGTGGAAGCCACTGTTGCCAATGCTCTTGCAGCACATTTTGGGTGTCAGCTAGGGGTAATGCCATTCACATATTTGGGTTTGCCTGTGGGAACAACTAGGCCCAAAATTGTGGACCTGTTACCTCTAGTAGACTGTATGGAAATAAGGCTAACTGCTAGTTCCTGGTTTCTGCCCCAGGGTAGTAGGCTACAGCTGGTAAACTCTGTTATCTCTTCCCTGCCAATTTTTTTCCTTTGTAGTCTATCTGTACCGCAAGGGATTTTAAAGCAGCTGGAAAGAATTCAGAGGCAATGTTTGTGGAGAACATATGGACAGGAGAAGGGGCATTCTTTGGGTGCATGGCCTCTGGTCTGTAGGCCCAAACTTAAGGGTGGGCTTGGCATACTCAACCTGGGATTACAAAATGAAGCTTTGTTAATGAAATTCCTCAGCAAGTTCTATAACAAAGTAGATGTGCCTTGGGTTCATTTGATCTGGGACTCTTACTATTATCAGAGAGTTCCTCATGACACTGTATTGTGTGGCTCCATTTGGTGGAGGGACATCTGCAAATTAATTGATAAGTTCAGGGCTGTTACTTCAGTCACAATTGGTAGAGGAGATTCCTTGCTTTTCTGGTCTGACTCTTGGGAGGTTGATAACTCATGCATCCCACTCCAAGACAGATTTCCCAGGCTTTTCTCTTTCTGCCTACAAAAGAATTCCTCTGTTATGGAAGTGTTGCAGAATGGTGAGTGGCAGAGTATGTTCTCCCTACCCTTGTCTGAACTGGCCTATAGGGAGTTCAATCAACTATCTGAAATTTTGTCTGAGATTTCCCCGGATGTTGCTTCTAATGATTCTTGGAATTGGAGACATGGGAAGAAAGCTGGGTATACAACGAAGAAGTACTATGATTTTATTCATCAGCCAATGTCTGCCAACCCTATTCTAAGTTGGATATGGAAATCTTGTTGTACTATGACAATTAAAATGTTTGCCTGGCTTGTCATTATGGATAGAGTAAACACCAAGGATATGATTCTGTGCAGGCACTAGAGGATCAATGATGGACCTGAATGTGTACTTTGCCCCACAGGAACACTGGAGGACAGAAATCATTTATTTTTTCAGTGCAACTTTAGCATGAGAGTGTGGAACTATCTTCAAATTACCTGGTTGAATAGTCAGGATATGGTGCAGATTGCACATCATGCTAGGAAGGATTTCAATAAGCGTTTCTTTTCAGAAGTGGTCTTCCTTTCTTGGTGGAATATTTGGAAAGTCAGGAATGACAAAGTCTTTAGGCATATCAGACCTTCATTCAGGCAGTGGAAGAATGGCTTTGTCCAAGACATCTCTCTCTTGGCACACAGAATCAAGTCCAGACACAGAGAAGCTTTGATCAAATGGATAGATTTCCTGCCTCCTTGAGGGGTTAGCTCTTTTTCTTAGATTTGTATAACTTGTACAGATTTTTCTTCTTTTTCTGTTCAGTTCCTTTCCATGAGGAACTTTTATTTGTACATTCCTTTTTAGTTTCAATAAAATGATGTGGGGTGTAAACCCTGCAGTCCTTCAGTCAATTTTTTTTCATGATCAGACGGCTCGTCCGAACGTATTAGACGGGTTTAAGACGCCCAACTGTAGATGCTCTTATGTAGTAGAGCTGCGAGTGCTTCCTTGCGGTCTCCTGGAGAGTGGAAAGGAAAACCAAAACATGTAGTATGTGTCAACATTTTAATCTCATCACCATGCAAACAGACACTCCTGCTTGTATATTTTTGTTTCTGAATGGTCTGATGATTATGCACTCGCAAAGGAAAAATGATCGGGTGACTGACTACTCATCATATGCAGAGAACATGGTTTAAGAGTATACTAGCAGTACTATAACTTTACGACTGACTGTCGAGTCGAGCATCTATACGTGCAATTGAGAATGCAGGCCATGAGAACTGAGAAGCGGCACAGAAAAAGTCTCAACAGCTACGACCGCGGCACGGATTACTTTTTTTAGGGGTGCGGCACAGATTACTTTAATTGTTCTTGTCTCTGAAACAAGGATAACCTGAAATTAGTGGGAAGGTATCGATGAGGTACATTGTTTGCCTTCAGCTGCAAGATAGTAGCAGCAATGGAGAAAAGCATGACTTGACACTACTAGGGAAAATCCTAGCAGCAGCACGGGTTTTAGGCCTATAAGTAGCACGGGGCGATGCGCTACTGATAAGGCGCTACAGCTAACGTATAACAGTAGCGTGCCTCCGCCCATGCTACTGCTAAATCGACTTAGTAATAGCAACTTCCCGGGGGAGCGCTACTGGTAATTAATAGTAGTGCTTCTCCCTGCCCGCGCTGCTACTATTATTTCATATTTTATTTATTTTTTATTTCATGTTGTATTCGTACACCTTTACACAAGTTTTCATACAACATGAATTTAGAAATTGTTTTTACATCATAATGAGTTATTACATTACGGGGTGAAAGATCCGTGGACTAGTTTCAAGTGGATGGACATCCACTTCAAACTAATCCACGGTTCTTTCACCCAATGATATAATAAATATCATCATCATCATCATATCATTAACAACTTATCATCATAATACATCATTGTCATATAACACCTCCTCAAGATCATCGTTTTCATCAATGAGACATCACATAGCAAATTGGTCAGTAGTCGTAATCACAAGTACTCCTCATCATCAACTCTAACACATTGTATCACATAATAAACATATTGTACCTCATAGGACCTACTACATTCTCTTAGGACCTACTATATTCTCTAAGGTAAAATAGCAAAAAACAAGATAGCCCCTGACTCTCCATTATGGAGAATGGAGATTATCCTGTCTCCAATTCTTGCCTTTCACTTAATGTTACTTCCAAGAACCTCCTTGCGAATGTCCAAACATTTTTTCCATTCTTTGATTAGCATGTGTTCACCGGTTTTAGAAATCTGATATGCACAAGTGAGCTCCTTAGATTGACCTGGCTGTATGTTCAGAACCGCAAGGCGACCATTCTGATACATCAGATGAGGCACACAATCCATCGGGATTTTCTGTTGAAAAACATAGTAATAACTTCGTAGTTAGCAATGATGTACTAGTTTTAGAAGTATGCAAAAGATGCACGAATGTCGTAATAGTAAAAAATCTTACCAGGGTATCTCCATAAAAGTTACCGTGGTTCAACACGTGCACTAGTGGCATGTATTCACCATAATTTGGAGGAGTTTGATAATACGTATTGTAATTCTCAAGATAAGTACAATAAGCAAGCAGATGACTTTTCTCCTTATAAGTTAATTCAGAGCCATCAGTGTAGTGGGTTTTGTCTACCATCTTCTACACATTCTTTGAAGATTCAAAATAAGCTGTCAATGGAAATAAGCTGTCAACTATTTTGAAATAAACAATATAAATTAGTTAATAACTATGTTTGAGAAACTCACATTGCGGTAGAATCGGAAGCGTATCAACAAGGACCCAAATGTCCATATTGTCTTGCTCGATGTCAGGATCACCAAGATCCATGGTGATAATCATACCCTCATAAAAACCATACATTTTGCAAAGTGCTTCCCAGTTTTCGCAACCAAAATGGGTTACGCTCTGAGAATTGTACAGATTTACTTCAAAATCGATATCATGATGGGTCCTTAGGTGTATTTTCTTTGTTTGAAAATTTTCATGGTCTTCAAAACCCATCCTCTCCAAGACATAGCGTCTTGCATGGCACGGGATAAGCTAGTCGAATTGTAAAAGATGAAAATTAGACGTTGAAATAGTTGAAGTCATGCTTAATTACGAAAAAACACTTGTCGTTGTTGCGTACCGTTTCAACATCGAAGGTCTCCTCGAGCTTAATGCTGAAGCGCCGATCTTCGTCCAGCTCAATGAACATGTCGCACATACCTCGATCGTCGTGGCACCAACTGCACTCCCCCGGGAGACTGTCGTCGTCCGAGTACGACATTTCCTACGTTCATAATTCAAAGATTAAACTTGTAAAATTAAATATATGTACTAAAAACCTAAATTAGATCATTATTTTTCGAGAAAATCCAGACCACTCGATATTTCCTACATATTCTAGCACAAGTCATGCCAGAATTCACGGAAAAATCCGGCATGACCTTTGCTAAAAAAGGACATATCGAGCGCCTGAAATTTGCTGGAACGGAAATTAATCAACACTCCGGCAAAAGATAGGCCACTCGGAGGTGTAAACTGAACATGAACGACCACTTGGGCAACCACATATCCTATTTGAGCAACACAAGATATACATGGATATTTGGCTGGTCTCACCTCGATGTCGGAGGGGGTCAGTGATGGGGACAACGACGGGGATGATGGAGGGGCTCCTTGATTTTTGCAAAAGCAAAAACCGTATAAGTTATCACTAATACATCCCGAATAATTGCTTAAACTAAAAAATAACAACAAATATGACATGTTCAACTAGTTTTATTAATTCAACTAGTTCTTACTAAATATAAACTTACTATAAATGGAAAAAAACTAGTTCTTTCTAAAAATAAAGTAGTTCAACTAGTTATATTAATTATCTTACTAAAAATACATTAGTTCTATTAATTCAACTAGTTCAACTAGTTTATTAATTTACTTACTAAACTAGTTCAACTACAACTAAAGTAGTTCAACTAGTTTATTAATTTACTTACTAATTATTTTAAACACTTACTAAAAACAGTAAAAATAAACTACATTATACAATAGTTAACTAGTACCATCACTACTACTAATTAACATCTACTACTGCTAAAAATCATTATCTATGAACCCTAAATT
>NC_041390.1:575529833-575546454 GCF_002162155.2 Triticum dicoccoides
TGACCTCGAGAGCGGCGGTGAGCTTGAGAGCGGAGGGGGTGGGGGAGGCGGCAGCGACGGTGAGGTCGAGAGCGGCGGCGGGCGGCGGCGGTGAGGTTGACGGCGGCTTCGGGCGGCGGCGGTGAGGGCAGGCTCGGGCTTGGGCGGCAGCGACATAGGAGTAGGGGAACAGTGGGGGGGGGGGAGGACTTAGCGAAATTTTGAGCGGGCGGGTGGTTAAGTGGAACTAGCAGTAGCGCACTTCATGAAACGCGCTATAGCTAAAGTAGCTATAGCGCGTTTTTCAGGAAAAATGGTACTGCTAAGTCTAAGCACGAATCAAAAATATACGTTGGTCATCATTGATCCTTTTGTTTTTGTGTACAATCTAAATAGTCAATATATTTAAGGTGGTAAACACCTTGTTCGCTTAGCAGTATGGGACTAAACTTAATTAGGTGCAACACTTAGCAGCAGTGAGTTTTGCAGAAACACGCTGCTACTAAGTACTTTAACAACAGCGCGTCCAAGGAAGGGCGCTACTACTATATCTAGCCTGGGGGCAAATCCGTGACAATTATAGTAGTAGCGCTTGTTTCACCTAGAGCACTACCGCTATCTAGTTATTAATAGCGTTGTTCCTTTAAGCTTGCTACTGCTAGTTAGCAGTAGCGCTTGTTTTTAAACCACACTGCTGCTAAGATTATGTGTATAACGTTTTTCCTAGTAGTGTGAGCAGATGATTATTCTATCTAACCCACTGCGGTGCAGCGCGGGAGTGGTCGTCACGACTGGGGTCCGTCCACACCGACTCCGGCCGACGTGCAATCACCGGAGCTGCCCGACCGACCCGCATTTATCATACACTGATTTATATAAATCCATCGACCGAAAGCTAAGCGCGTGTGCACTGGAGTGACACCACAATGCAGACACGAAACTTTACAGAATGAAACGCGGGATTTCTTGCCCGTGCCGTGCACATCTGTCGGTGGCTTCCGGAGGCGGTAGACCAGCCTAGAACGTTCATCCCTGGCAATTGCCTTTTCCTCCCAGCTGCTCTGTTTTGGTCGTCGGGAAAAGATGCAGCGATTTGAAACCGATTTTAGTCCCGTCCCCCGTGCCGCTCCCGCGAGCGGCCCAGACAAAACCCTAATCCCCGCCGCCGCCACCCCCACCTCCCATCCCCTCCCTCGCCGCCGCCAGCAGACGCCGCTAGGCAAAGCCCGTGCGCGCGTCGGTGGCAGCGAGGTCCCCCCTTCCCTCAAGACGCGCGTCTGGCCGACGGTGTTGGTTGGAGCGGGGCGCTGCTCTGGGATGTCGCGGCCTGGCGTGGTCCGGCCGGATCTGGCGGCCACGGATGGTGACGCTTGGAGGTTGGAGCTGGGCGCTGCTCGGGGGATGCGGCGCGTGGCGGCTGGTAGCGGTCGGTCCTCCGGGAGCGGGCGGAGCAGGGACTGGCGGTGCCGCGGCGACTCGCCCCCGGCGGTGGTTGGCTAGCGGCGGGCCAGTGGCATAGGCTGGTGGCGCCCGGAGTGCAGGTCCGGGGATCTCGGCCCGAATCTGGTGCGCGTCGGCGCTGGCAAGCGTCCTTGGGGTGCTCACGGCAGGGAGTGCGCCGGTTGTCTCCGAAGCCTTGCGTGGGGCGTAGCAAGATGGAGGGTGCTAGTGGTACCGCCATGCCAAGGGAAACGCGCGGGGTTAGCAGCCCCCCTCTCTCTCTCCACTAAGGCCCATCTAGGCCCACTAGTTCCCGGGGGGGGGGGGGGTCCGGTAACCCCCCGGCACTTCGATTTTCCCCGAAATCACCCGAAACACTTTCGGTGTCCGAATATAGCTGTCCAATACATCAATCTTTATGTCTCGACCATTTCGAGACTCCTCGTCATGCCCATGATCACATCCGGGACTCCAAACAACCTTCGGTACATCAAAACACATAAACTCATAATAATGATCATCACCGAACGTTAAGCGTGCGGACTCTACGGGTTCGAGAACTATGTAGACTTGACCAAGACTCATCTCTAGTCAATAACCAATAGCGAACCTGGATGCTCATATTGGTTCCTACATATTCTATGTAGATCTTTATCGGTCAAACCGCATAACAACATACATTGTTCCCTTTGTCATCGGTATGTTACTTGCCCGAGATTCGATCGTCGGTATCTCAATACCTAGTTCAATCTCGTTACCAGCAAGTCTCTTTACTCGTTTCGTAATGCTACATCCCGTAACTAACTCATCAGTCACATTTCTTGCAAGGCTTATAGTGATGTACATTACCAAGAGGGCCCAGAGATACCTCTCCGATACACAGAGTGACAAATCCTAATCTTGATCTATGCCAACTCAACAAACACCATCGGAGACACCTGTAGAGCATCTTTATAGTCACCCAGTTACATTGTAACGTTTGATATCACACTAAGTGTTCCTCCGGTATTCGGGAGTTGCATAATCTCATAGTCATAGGAACATGTATAAGTCATGGAGAAAGCAATAGCAATAAACTAAACGATCATTATGCTAAGCTAACGGATAGGTCTTGTCCATCACATCATTCTCTAATGATGTGGTCCTGTTCATCAAATGACAACACATGTCCATGGCTAGGAAACTTAACCATCTTTGATTAATGAGCTAGTCAAGTAGAGGCATACTAGGGACACTCTGTTTGTCTATGTATACACACATGTACTAAGTTTCCGGTTAATACAATTCTAGCATGAATAATAAACATTCATCATGATATAAGGAAATATAAATAACAACTTTATTACTGCCTCTAGGGGCATATTTCCTTCAGTCTCCCACTTGCACTAGAGTCGATAATCTAGTTCACATTGTCATGTGATTTAACACCAATAGTACACATCTTTATGTGATTAGTTCACATATCCATGTGACTAATACCCAAAGGGTTTACTAGAGTCAATAATCTAGTTCACATCGCTATGTGATTAACACTCAAAGAGTGATCATGTTTTGCTTGTGATAGAAATTTAGTCAACGAGTCTGCCACATTCAGAGCCGTATGTATTTTGCAAATTTTCTATGTCTACAATGCTTTGCACGGAGCTACTCTAGCTAATTGCTCCCACTTTCAATATGTATCTAGATCGAGACTTAGAGTCATCCAGATCGGTGTCAAAGCTTGCATCGACGTAACTCTTTACGACAAACTCTTTGTCACCTCCATAACCGAGAAACATTTACTTATTCCACTAAGAATATTTTTGATCGTTGTCCAGTGATCCACTCCTGGATCACTATTGTACCCTCTTGCCAAACTCATGGTGAGGTACACAATAGGTGTGGTATACAACATAGTATACTTTATAGAACCTATGACCGAGGCATAGGGAATGACCTTTCATTCTCTTTCTATTTTCTGCCGTGGTCGGGTTTTGAGTCTTTACTCAACTTCACACCTTGCAACCCAGGCAAGAAGTCCTTCTTTGACTATTCCATTTTTGAACTACTTCAAAATCTTGTCAAGGTATGTACTCATTGAAAATATATCAAGCGTCTTGATCTATCTCTATAGATCTTGATGCTCAATATATAAGTAGCTTCACCAAGGTCTTTCTTTGGAAAACTCCTTTCAAACACTCCTTTATGCTTTCCAGAAAATTCTACATTATTTCCGATCAACAATATGTCATTCACATATACTTATCAGAAATGCTGTAGTGCTCCCACTCACTTTCTTGTAAATACAGACTTCACCGCAAGTATGTATAAAACCATATGCTTGGATCACTTTATCAAAGCATATATTCCAACTATGAGATGCTTGTACCAGTCCATAGATGGATCACTGGAGCTTGCTCACTTTGTTAGCACATTTATGATCGATAAAACCTTCTGGTTGCATCATATACTACTCTTCTTTAAGAAATCCATTAAGGAATGCAGTTTTGACATCCATTTGCCAGATTTCATAAAATGCGGCAACTACTAACATGATTCGTACAGACTTTTAAGCATCGATACGAGTGAGAAAATCTCATCGTAGTCAACACCTTGAACTTGTCGAAAACATTTTGCGACAATTCGAGCTTTGTAGATAGTAACACTACTATCAACGTCCGTATTCCTCTTGAAGATCCATTTATTCTCAATGGCTCACCGATCAACGGGCAAGTCAATCAAAGTCCATACTTTGTTCGCATACATGGATCCCATCTCAAATTTCAGGGCCTCAAGACATTTTGTGGAATCTGGGCCCATCGTCGCTTCCTCATGGTTCGTAGGTCCATCATGGTCTAGTAACATGACTTCCAGAATAGGATTACTGTACCACTCTGGTGCGGACCGTACTCTGGTTGACCTGCGAGGTTCGGTAGTAACTTGATCTGAAGTTTCATGATCATCATCATTAGCTTCCTCACTAATTGGTGTAGGAATCACTGGAACTGATTTCTGTGATGAACTACTTTCCAATTCTGGAGAAGGTACAATTACGTCATCAAGTTCTACTTTCCTCCCACTCACTTCTTTTGAGAGAAACTCCTTCTCTAGAAAGGATCCATTCTTAGCAACAAAAGATCTTGCCTTCGGATCTGTGATAGAAGGTGTACCCTGACGATGACATGTACCTAGGGTAGGGCAATAGACCTGATTTAAGCACCCCTCCCAAGGACACTGCCCTACAGTCAAAGACATTCAAAGGACAGCAAATCTATCGACTGAAGTAACCTCAAGATACAACTCACTCGGCCATGGTTCCACTCAGTTAACCCAATTCTAGTTGACCAGGATATAATCACTCGACCACATCAGAGACCACTCAGAGTACAGAAGATCTATAGCCAGTCAGGATGGCAACGGTCATGCGTTCACCTTGTAGCGTTAATGATCATTTATATGTCTTTATTACTGGCTTTACCAGTAATGTCTCATCTTAATGTACATTGAACTCCTTGTAACATGGACTGGCTAGGGGTCCTGGCGCACTCTTAAGCCACCCCCTCCATTGAGACAAGGGTTGGCACCCCCTATAACTTCACGCATAATCCAATCGACCAAGCCTCCGGGCACCGAGACGTAGGGCTATTACTTCCTCTAAGAAGGGCCTGAACTCGTAATCTTGCATGCACAACTTCACCGTAGCTAGGATCTTGCCTCCTCATACCTACCCCCATTCTATTGTCAGACTTAGAACCACGACAGTTGGCACCCACCTTGGGGCAGGTGTCTTAGTGATTTTCCGGTGAGGTTGCGATTTCTCCGAGTCCTTTCATCATGGTTTCCGGCGGAGGTTTGGTTGAGGGCCCGAGATCCATCTCGGTGCGCTTGTTTTCATCGCCGATGACTCCGCTTGGCTTCAGGAAGCTCCCCTCGACGTCGAGGCACTCCCCGTCCGCCGGGTGACGCACTTTCGTCCGTGCATTCACGACGTCCTTCTGTGGCAGACGTCGACCCAGTATCGGTCGACTCCCGTGGTGTCTTCGCTCCCCGCTGTTCACCGTCACAAGCGGTCCGGTCGGTCACGGCTTCAGTGGTGGGTGAAGCATGTGGTGGCACGTCAGTCGGCCAGCCTTCAAGTCACGGCAATCGAGCCCGATGAATCTCTCTATGGCCTGTTCGATCTATCGACTAGCTCCGTTGAGACCTTATCCGAGTGCGATAGCAGCGACCCCGCAGCAGAGGTCCTGATGGTCGGCACGCCACGCAGCCCGCCTGGCATGCGTCGCAACGGCGGCGATGATGGCGGCGGCGACCCGTCACGTGTTCACGAGGAGTACCACCCTGAAACCCTCTCTTCTCAGCAGAAGGAAGAACTTCACCGTTGCAATATGGAGGCGCTCCACACACCTGTTGTTGGAGAGACCTATGAAGCTTGGGCCGTGGAGGCGGCGCGTTTGGCCACTCTAGCTGAGCGCACTCGATAGGAGAACCTTCAGCGTCGTGCTCGGTGGCAGATCTCTGAATCTAGTCGACGGCAGCGGCAGTTGTTCCCGCCTGAACCGCATGTATAACACACTCTGATTCAAAACCTTATTACAGCAGCCCGCATAGCAGAATCCATTCAGCCGTCCCAGTTGGAAGCTGGTAGAGGTTTGATGCAGATCAGAGCGCTGCTCCGAGCAGCGGGAGAGCAGAACACTGCAGTGTCTCAGTTGCGTAACAGAATTCATAGCAGATCTGTAGTAGCTGACATAGTTCAGTCGGCTCACAGCCCAAGATTGCCTCCACGGCGTGAGGGACGAGGGCATCGCCAAGGGCGGTACTTGGGTCGGAACCACGAGCAGCACGATCATCGGCTCAACCATGATGACCGCCGTCGAGTGCCTACGCCCCCTCCGAGGGGCGAATCATATGTGCCCCGACATTATGATGATAGGCGCTCATACGGCGAAGAGCGGAGGAGGCCAGTCGACCCAAGAGAACCATGGTTTGATGCAAGGTCAATTTTCGTGCAAGGTTTGGTGAACAGGAATCGAGCACACAGAGAAGGGCAAGACAGAGATCGCCCGACTGGAAGCAGAGTGCATGTTTCTGGCCCCGAGTGTTTTAGGAGAGCCATCAGGGCTATAGAGATCCCTCCCAACTTCAGGTTGGCGACTGGGGTCAGTAAGTTCACTCGTGAATCGAAGCCTGACACCTGGCTTGAGGACTACCGAGTGGTTGTACAGATCGGTGGAGGAAACGATGAAGTGGCCATGAAGCACCTTCCCCTGATGCTTGAAGGGTCAGCTAGAGCTTGGTTGAATAAGTTGGCTCCGGGCAGTATATTCAGCTGGGAGGAGTTGGCTCAAGTGTTCGTTAGAACATTTGAGGGCACGTGCAAATGACCAGTAGGATTGAAAGAATTGCAACATTGCGTGCAAAAACCGAATGAAACTTTGAGGGATTACATCCAGAGATGGACCACTTTGCATCACACCGTGGAGAATGTGTCTCAGCATCAAGCAGTTTGCGCCTTCAAGGAGGGCGTTCGGTATTGGGAGCTCAACCTAAAATTCGGTCAGACATGAGACATGTCCCTGACCCGAATGATGGAGATAGCCACTCTGTACGCAAATGGCGAAGAAGAAGACCGACTCCGCAGCGACAAAAGCAAACCAGTCGTCCAGGACACTGGAGGAGGTAATTCCAATCGGAAGCAGAAGCACAAAGCAGAACCTGCGGGTCATGGAGAGGTTGCAGTCGCAACCCAAGGAAAATCTAAAGGGAAGCCTAAAGGGCCCTGGACCCCCAAGAAAGTGAAGGATTTAGCAGGCACTACTAGGAAAAGGGCGATAGATGATATGGCCACTAGTGGCGCACCAGACATGTGGTGCGCCACTCCTATATAGCAGTGGCGCACCATGAGTTGGTGCGCCATTAGTGTGATAGACACTAATGACGCACCAGACACATGGTGCGACACTAGTAACAACTTTTTTATTTTTCCAAAAATACTAATGGCGCACCAGGGCACAGTGCGCTATTACTAGTTTAACTAGTAATGGCGCACCTACCACATAGTGCGCCACTACTATATTTTTTTTGCAAAACTACTAATGGCGCACCTCAAGCTGGTGCGCCATTACTAATCTCGATCCCCCTCCATCTCGATCGCTATCCCCCTCGCCGGATCCCCCTCGCCGCCGAGCACCCCCCGCACCCTCCCCTGCTCCACCGCCGCCGACGACCCCCCGCACCCTCCCCTGCTCCACCGCCGCCGATGACAACCTAGGTGCGCCACTAGTAACAATTATATTTTTGAACTCATGAATATTTATTTATGTGTTTATTCTGGTATTGAATTTCTAACTCACAAAAAGTATTGAATTTGTTAATATTTTTTCACATTCATAAATGTTTTACCAATTCATAAATGAGGTGTGCCATTGTTATCAATAAAAAAACAATTTAAAAAGTTACTAATGGCGCACCAGGAGAGGGTGCACCATTGTTATCAATAAAAAAAGTTACTTATGGCGCACCCCTCGGTGGTGCGCCATTGCTATGCCTTTTCCCCCTCTATCCCTTTCCTCCCCACCCCGCGCCAGATCAAATCCCTAGCCCACCGCCACCCCCGAGCATCCACTGCCGCCGCCGCTCCCAAGCATCCACCACCACCGCCGCCGGCCCCAACCAACCATCCACCGCTAGCCACTGCCGTCGTCGCCCCGAATCATGCGTTTCCTCCTCGAGCTAGGGTTCCAGCACCGCCGCCGGCCCCGCCTCACCGCCAACCTCGTCCACCTCGCTCTCCGGCGCACCTCCCTCGAGCCACCAGAAGCTCTCTACTTTCCCGCGTCGGCAAGAGCAACCATCCCCGCCTTCGCCACCCAGCAAAGGTGAGGATCCAAACTATAATGTTTCACTGAAAATTTGAGTAAAACTGGAAAATTGAAGTTGCGGTTGCAGTTGCAGCAGCACGGGCTTGGAGATTTGGTCACGTTCTGCAACCAAACAACCGACCTTCTCCGTTCTCCTCCAGCAGCAGCAAAAGGTTTTTGCTCTCCCTTGTTACTGATTTAAGTTGGAGACAACATTTAAGTTCCGAACCTTGTAACTAAATCATGTTCTGAATCATTTAAGTTCTGAACCATTGGAATTTCTGAATCATGAACCTTGTTAAGTTTAAAAAAGATGATAAGTAAACTGTATGTGTGTGATGTACTGTATGTGTGTGTGTTGTCTAGATGCCATCCATAGGTCAGTGGCCATGCTAGACAGAGTTCTTATTCACATATGCCCTAATGTATGTATTTTAGGAGTGTTGAAGATCTGCTAGTGCTGAATTTTAGGAGTAGATTAAAATAAATTTTTAGAATGACTGAGTGTATGCAGCCTACAGTAGTGTGTGGGACTGTGGATCATTAGCAAGGAAACCATGCTTTAGTTCAGACTTCAGAGATATTTGCCTTTGCTTCAATAGGTAGTTTGCTCACAGTCAACATATAATAGCATAATTTGTTGTCCTGCATTGGAATACATCACACTAATACTGTATACGAATTAGGGTCCTTACGTTATGTTCTATTCCATGCAGTAAAGGCAATTTTCATCTAAGTTGAGCTGATTTTGATTTCCGTATGTTATGGGGGGACAACAGATATTGCTATATGTTCATTCTTGAGGGTACAGACTTTCTAAACTATTGATGATCTTTTGTTGGGTGACCTATTAGATCTGGAATGGAAGCTCACATAAGTTGAGCTAATTTTTGTCCATATGAAAGCAGAGGACCATATGGTCTGTGGCATTTTCATCCATATGAAAGTAGAGGCACATTGTGGTGCTAGTTTGCTGGGTTTTGTCTTCGACCATCATGTCGTGATGATTTTGCAGGTTCCCTGAGAGGCCCTTGAGTTTGCCGGAATGTCGATTAACTTCCGTTCCGGCAAATTCGGGTACTCCATATGTCCTATTTTCAGCAAAGGTCATGCTGAAATTTCACGTGAATTTTAGCATGACTTTGCTAGAAATAGGACATATGGGGTACTTGCGACTAATGCATGGGCCGGGGTATCTTAGTACTTAATTAAGTAGTAACAACTGCCTCTTGTATTATACATATAGAAGTGTGATATCAACTCATAGTTATTACTAATGTCAGTTGCTCGTCATCGCTAAACCCTAATCTGGTAGGATGACCTACTAAAAAATCCCATACCACATATTCTATTTGGATGGCCCTGCTAACCCTTGACCATAAATACTTGAGATGGATGTAGCACGCTTAAAGAAAGAAATGTTTTTAGGCCAACTCCACTGGGCCTGGCTGAAAATGCACAAGTGTGCATGACTAACAATACTCTATTGTAAAACTAAACAGGAAAGAGGAACCACTCATCCTAACCATTTGCTCTCAAAATTACCACTTCACTTCTTACTACTAAAAATCTTAGACCATCTCCATTCACCAATAGCTCAAACCAGTTCGAAGGGCGTGTTTTCACCACACTGTGGATTATCTTATTGGACCCAATGCAAGAGATGATGTAGTTTTGAATTATGAACGTAAGATATGTCATCATCGGACGATGAAAGTCTCCGGGGGAGTGCGGCTGGTGCCACGACGATCGAGGCCTGTGCGACATGCCTCACCTGGACGATGATTGGCGCTTCAGCATTAAGCTCGAGGAGACCTTCGAAGTTGATACGGTACACAACGACGACAAGTGTTATTTTCATAATTAAGCATGACTTCAACTATTTCAACGTGTAATTTTCATCTTTTACAATTCGAGTATAGCTTATCCCATGCCATGCAAGACACTATGTCTTGGAGAGGATGGATTTTGAAGACCATGAAATTTCTGAAATAAAGAAAATTCACCTAAGGACTCATCACGATGTGGATTTTGAAGTAAATCTGTATAATTCTGGGAGCGTAACCCATTTTGGTTGCAAAAATTGGGAAGCATTTTGCAATATGTATGGTTTTTATGAGGGTATGCTTGTCACCATGGATCTTGGTGATCCTAAAATCGAGCAAGACAATACGGACATTTGGGTCCTTGTTGATACGCCTCCAATTCTACCGCTATGTGAGTTTCTCAAACATAGTTATTAGCTAATTTATATTGTTTATTTCAAAATAGTTGATAGCTTATTTCCATTGACAGCTTATTTTCATTGTTCAAAGAATGTGCGGGAGATGGTAGACAAAACCCACTACACCGATGGCTCTGAATTAACAACTTACAAGGAGAAAAATCATCTGGTCGGATTTTGTACTGACATTGAGAATTACAATATCTACAATCAAACTCCTCAACATTATGGTCAATACGTGCCACTAGTGCATGTGTTCAACTACGGTAACTACCATGGAGATACCCTGGTAAGATTTTTTACTATTACGACATCCGTGCATCTTTTGCATACTTCTAAAACTAGTACATCATTGCTAACTATGAAGTTATTACTATGTTTTCAACAGATAATCCCAGAGAATTGTGTGCCTCATTTGATGTATCAGAAAGGTAGCCTTAATGTTTTGAACATACAGCCAGGTCATCCTACGAATCTCAACTGTCCATACAAGATTTCTAAAACAAGTGGAGACATGCAAATCAAAGGATGGAAAAAATGTATGGACAGTCATAAGGAGGTTCTTGGAAGCAAAAGGAAGCGAAACGCAAGAATTGGAGACAGGATGATCTCCATTCTCCGTAATGGAGAGTCAGGGTCTATATTGTTTTCTGCTATTTTACCTTAAATAGGGTATTTAGGTCCTTCCTAATACTGATGATCATGTGCTAAGAACAATTAAGTAGGGTTGGTTCGATGACTATCAAGATGATGATTGTATGACTTGTTATTAATAACGAGTAGAAGTTGTATGATGATGATTAGTAGGACTCATTAGGATTAGTATTACTTCCGACAAACTCGCTACTCGCGGTTTCGAGACTTGTAATGTTCTATCTTTATTCGGTCTTTTGAATTCGGGGACTAATATGATGAATTGTATTCAGAGACTAATCTTCTATTGTATTCAATGAATCTGCTGTTGCTGTGTGGTGCTGTCTATATTCTGTCCAATAATATATTTTGTAACCTGTGAAAATATCAGAAAAGAAAAAAAATCCCTAATATTCATACTAGTGGCGCACCACTCATAACACTAATGGCGCACTGCAAAAAGGACTCTAATGGCGCATGATGCCCTAGTGCGCCATTAGTATGCCAAAGCACATGGGTAAATATGGCCCCCTGCGAGGCATACTAATGGCGCACCTTGGGCTATACTAATGGCGCACTACGTGGTGCGCCATTAGTATACCAGATACTAATGGCGCACCAGTGGTGCGCCATTAGTAAAAAATTCTAATGGCATGGTGCTAGTGGCGCACCTGTAGTGCACCATTAGTAGGCAAAACAGGTGCGCCACTAGTAGGCCTTTTCCTAGTAGTGAGGGAACGACGTGTTGGATCTGCCATGTCACATTCACATCAAGAAAGATGAAGAGGGTAATCTGATTTATCCCAAACATACCACACGACAGTGTCGAGTCCTTATACATCAGTTCCGAGAAAAGCAACCTAGTGAGAAGGAGAAGGAATCTGACAAGGATGAGGACAAGGAAGAGGATGACGAAGGATTTCCCAATGTCAATTCCACTTTGGTGATTTTTGCTGACATTGAAAGTAAAAGTCGAATGAAAGTCATCAACAGAGAGGTAAACATGGTTACCCCGGCAACACCGACGTATCTGAAATGGTCAAAGACTCCCATCACATTCGACCAGTCCAACCACCCGCCGCACGTAGCCACCCCCGGGAGGCAAGCGTTGGTGGTCGACCCAGTCGTTGGGGGCACCCGACTGACTAAAGTCTGGATGGATGGTGGTAGTGGTTTGAAAATTTTGTACGCTGAGACCCTCCGAGGGATGGGCATTCCGATGTCCAAACTCTGTGAGAGCAACATGTGGTTCCACGGAGTTATACCTGGAAAGAAAGCCGACTCACTCGGCCAGATCACTCTTGACGTGGTTTTCGGTGATTCAAAGAATTACCGTAAGGAAAAGTTGACATTTGAACTTGTGGATTTTCATAGCGCCTATCATGCTATCCTGGGCAGAACTGCGTATGCTCGTTTCATGGCTCGACCATGTTACGTGTACCTCAGACTCAAGATGCCTGGCCCTAGGGGCTTGATTACAGTCACTGGTAATTGGCAGCGAGCAGAAGAGTGCTTTCAAAAAGGCTCGAAGATTGCCGATGAACAGATGCCAGCGATAGAAATGGAGGAATATAAGAAGACGACAAATCCGTGTGATTTGTTGAGAGCTAAGAAGCCAACTTCAGAATCTGCATTTAAGTCGTCTGGTGAAACAAAGTCAGTTCATATCCACCCTACTGATCCCAATGCTGCTCTGACTCATATTTCAACAACACTCGACAGCAAATAGGAAGAAGCGCTCATCCAGTTCCTTCGTGAGAACTGGGACATCTTTGCATGGAAACCTTCTGACATGCCAGGTGTACCCAGGGAATTGGCTGAGCACCGTTTGTGAGTCGATCTGAAAGCAAAACTTGTCAAAGAGCATCTCCGACGGTCCGTTGTGGAGAAAAGAAAGGCAATCAACGAGGAAGTGGCTCGGCTTCTGTCAGCCGAGTTCATTCGAGAGATTTACCACTCCGAGTGGCTCGCCAATGTCGTCATGGTTCCCAAGAAATATGATTCACTACGTATGTGTATTGACTTCAAGCATATCAATCGGGCCTGCCCAAAAGATCACTTCCCTCTCCCCCGCATCGATCAAATAGTCGACTCGGCTGCGGGATGTGAGCGATTGTCCTTTCTGGATGCGTACTCTGGGTACCATCATATCCGACTGTATGGACCCGATGAAATAAAAACTGCTTTTATCACCCCATTCGGGTGCTTTTGCTATGTTACCATGCCCTTTGGTCTCAAGAATGCTGGCGCCACATTCATGCGCATGATACAGAAGTGCTTACTCACTCAAATCAGTCAGAATGTGGAAGCGTACATGGATGACATCGTGGTTAAGTCGCGTAAAGGTTCCGACCTGTTGACTGACCTCGCTGAAACCTTTGCCAACCTGAGAAGGTATGATACCAAGCTTAACCCGTCAAAGTGTACATTTGGAGTTCCAGGTGGAAAGTTACTCGGTTTCCTCATTTCCGAACGTGGGATCGATGCTAACCCAGAGAAAGTTGGCGCAATACTCTGAATGAAAATCCATGTGCGCATACACGACGTTTAGAAGCTTACTGGTTGTTTGGCTGCCTTGAGTCGATTCATCTCTCATCTCGGTGAAAAGGCATTGCCTCTTTACCGATTGACGAAGAAATTTGATAAGTTCGAGTGGACTCCTGAAGCTGACGCAGCGTTCGCAGAGCTCAAAACCCTGCTTTCCACCCAGCCGGTGCTCGCTGCTCCAATTAGCAAAGAGCATTTACTGCTTTATATTGCAGCCACTGGACAAGTTGTTAGTACAGTACTCACGGTTGAGCATGAAGAAGAAGGTAAAGCCTATAAGGTTCAACGCCCATTGTACTATATCTCCGAAGTCTTAATTCCGTCCAAGCAGAGATATCCGCATTATCAGAAGCTTGTCTATGGAATTTACTTGACCACGAAGAAGGTTGCACATTATTTCTCAGATCACTCTATCACGGTCGTCAGTGATGCTCCATTGTCAGAAATTTTGAACAATAGAGACGCAAATGGCTGAGTGGCTAAGTGGGCGATTGAACTCCTTCCGTTGGATATCAAGTTTGAGGCAAAAAAAGCAATCAAGTCCCAAGCAATAGCAGATTTCCTCGTCGAGTGGATCGAACAACAACAACCGACTCAAATCCACTCGGAACATTGGACTATGTCCTTTGATGGATCCAAGATGTTGAATGGTTCTGGCGCTGGAGTAGTTCTTGTATCCCCGCGAGGTGACAAACTCAGTTATGTCCTTCAGATTCACTTTGATTCCTCCAACAATGAAGCTGAATACGAAGCACTTCTGTATGGGTTGCGAATGGCCATTTCACTCGGCGTCCGTTGCCTAATGGTCTGCGACGACTCAGATTTGGTGGTCAATCAAGTGATGAAGGAGTGGGACGTCAGAAGCCCAACTATGACTGGTTATTGCAATGCAGTGAGAAAGCTAGAAAAGAAGTTTGAAGGGCTAGAGCTCCACCACATTCCCCGACTGAAAAACCAGGCAGCGGATGACCAGGCAAAAATAGGTTCCAAGCGGGAGCCCATTCCCAGCAATGTGTTTTTGGAGCATCTTCACACACCATCAGTTCAAGAGGATCCCTTCACAGAAGACCCCCGCAACCTAAGAGTTCTACTGATCCGAATGAAGTTGAAATCCCAGCCGTGGTCGAGCTAATCATGGAAGTTTTGGTCGTCATTCCTGACTGGACAGTGCCGTATATCGCATATATTCTCAAGAAAGAACTTCTAGAAGACGAAGATGAAGCACGACAGATTGTCCGTCGATCCAAAGCCTTCACTGTGATAAGTGGTCACTGTACAGGGAAAGTGTGACTGGAGTTGCCCAGCGATGCATTACCCCAGAGGAGGGTTGAATGATTCTTAATGATATCCACTCGGGGCCTGTGGTCACCATGCGTCCTATTGGACAATCATGGACAAAGCATACCGAGCAGGTTTTTACTGGCCGTGAGCAAATGAAATGGCAAAGGAAGTAGTCGACAAGTGTGAGGGCTGCCAGTTCTACTCCAACATGTCTCACAAGCCCGCTTCAGCCTTGAAGACCATTCCACTCGTCTCTCCATTTGCTATTTGGGGGTTGGATATGGTTGGACCCTTGAGGACTGGCAGAAGTGGTTTCACCCACCTGCTCGTTGCAGTCGACAAGTTCACTAAATGGATTGAAGCCAAACCCATCAAGAATCTTGATTCGAGAACTGCCATCAGCTTCATCAGAGAGTTAACATTCAGATATGGAGTCCCGCACAGTATCATCACAGACAATGGTTTAAACTTTGATTCAGATGAGTTCAGAGCTTTTTGTGCTTCCCGGGGCACCCGGGTCGACTACGCTTCAGTCGCTCACCCTCAGTCGAATGGACAAGCAGAAAGAGCAAATGGTTTGATCTTACAAGGGTTGAAGCCCAGATTGATGCGAGACCTCAAGCATGCGGCTGGTGCCTGGGTAGATGAGTTACCATCAGTACTGTGGGGGTCTAAGAACAACGCCAAATCGCTTGACCGGCTGGACTCCCTTCTTCTTGGTTTATGGAGCCGAGGCCGTGCTGCCGAGTGATTTACTCCATAATGCCCTGCAAGTGGAGCTCTTCTAAGAGGCAGAAGCAGAACAAGCCTGTCAAGATGCTGTTGATCTTTTAGAAAAAAAGAGAGAGATGGCCCTGATCAGGTCGACCATCTATCAGCAAGACCTTCGTCGATTCCATGCTAGGAACATAAGAGGTCGAGCATCTCAGGAGGGGGACCTGGTTCTCCGAGTGGATCAGCAACGTCCACACAAGCTTGCTCCCGCCTGGGAGGGCCCCTTCATCATCACCAAAGTGCTCCACAATGGTGCATATCACCTGTACGATGTGGAACACAAGAAAGACGAGCCGCGCGCTTGGAATGCAGAGCTTCTCCGCCATTTTAACACTTAAGCATTCAGACTGTCGAGATGTAATAAGAAGTACCTTTCAGTTTGTTTATCAAAGACATGGTTTTACAGTCTCCTAAATAATTGTTATTACTTATGCATGTGTCCAAAATCCCCCAGTGGGTGGCTTAACCGCGAATCCGATTCGCCTTAGTTTCAAAAACAAAATCCTACCGAGTGGAGAGCAATCCTCTCACTCGGGGGCTTAGTTGTGAATCCGATTCACCTAAGTTTAAAAAATCCTACCGAGTGGAGAGAAATCCTCCCACTCGGAGGCTTAGCTGCAGTCCCGTACTTGCCTAAGTTTAAAAAATCCTACCGAGTGGAGAGCAATCTTCCCACTCGGGGGCTTAGCTGCAGTCTCGTACTCGCCTAAGTTTAAAAATCCTACCGAGTGGAGAGCAATCCTCCAACTCAGGGGCTTAGCTGCAGTCTCGTACTCGCCTAAGTTTAAAAAAATCCTACCGAGTGGAGAGCAATCCTCCCACTCGGAGGCTTAGCTGCAGTCCCGTACTTGACTAAGTTTAAAAAATCCTACCGAGTGGAGAGCAATCTTCCCACTCGGGG